>NC_066620.1:51105810-51406810 GCF_025201925.1 Gopherus flavomarginatus
GGTCAGGGAAAGAAAGTGAGAATGATTATACAGCCTGGGAGTCAGGGCACTTACATAGGATCTGGGCGACTCACATTCAAGTCCCCTTCTCCAAAGTGGAACAGTTTCTAAAGGAGAGATTAAGAAAGCCCCTAAACCAAAATATCCTTGGGATGTGCAAGACCTGGGTTCAAGTCCCTCTTCTGCCTAATATGGAGCTGGGATTTGAAATTGGGCCTCCTCCATTTCAGTATAGTGCCCTAATCCCAGGGTTAAATTTAAGAAGGGATGCAGTACTTCCTCTTCCTCCTCCTCCTTTCCCCTCTATTTTGTGACTCCTTTGCCAGTGGTGCTGGAACACTTTTAATACTAGGGGTATTGAAAACCAGCCCCCTTATCCCTGTCTGCACCTCCCCTCAGAGCTGGGGCTGGGAGAAGGGCTGTGTCTCCAGGAGGGGAGGACCAGACAGGGGTAAGGGCGCTGAGGCTGGGGCCACAGCTGGGGGCGGGTCTGGTGCAGGACCAGGGGCAAAGCCCCTGGAACCAGGTTGGCAGCCAGGACCCCGCATGCGGGGGCCAGAAGTGTTGCCCAGAAATGGGTGTGTGGGGCCAGGAGCCCGCGTGCACAACCAGGAGCGAAGCCTTCGGAATGGGGCCAGGAGCTGGAACCACACGTGCGGGGTCAGGAGCAGAGTCCCGTATAAAACCTAGTTCCCACACCTATGTCCTTTGCTTGCTTTTGTCAAAATGCCTGAACATGTAAATAACATTTTTCAGTTCAAAGTGAAACATTTTAATATTACTAAAATGTTTAGATTTCTTTGGTTCAGTCAAAACTCTTTAATGAACTTAACACCAATTCATGAATAGTTTTGTTCAACCCAAAGCTGTCCTATTAGTGAATAAACTGTTAGTCTGTAAAATTTCACCCAGCTATAGTATTGAATACATCTAATCACGTATGGTAAGTAATTGTAAGATTGGGCACTAACTCAGACAAAATACAGGAAGTGGGTACAACAGACAAAGAAAGAGAAAGGGTGAACACGAATTAACACCCACCCACACCCACACCGAGGGATTTTCAAAAAGTGCTTGGCATTGGCCTAACTCTGGCTCCCACTGAAATCAAATTCTCATTGACTTCAGTGGGAGCAGAGTTAGGCCAACATGGAGCTCTTTTTAAATTCTCAACCAATGGCAGGAGTCACCAGATGGCGCCATCACACATAGTCTTACAAGTTCTTTTTCATAGCATGCCAGCAAAGTGCAGTCTTTGAAAAATTCTGTATTGTTATTTGTTTTTGACACAGGATCTTTGGGGGAACCTGCTATAAACAAGATAGTTTAGTTTGCTCTGATTTGTGGTTTCTAGAATCAATTCTTGAGGCAGAGTTCCTCCCTGGGAAAAGGAATTTGGCTGAGATTTCAGAAAGAGGGGATTGCCTGAATGTTGTTTGTGACCATTTCTGCTCCAGGACAAGTTATGCAAAGAAATACCCTGACTCCATGTCACTGACAAGAGAAGGAGAAGGATAAAAAAATGGGTTGAGCACAGTATGATCACGATGTATTAAATGTACATTTGTGTTCTTCTGGTTACTTACTAACTAGGAAAATTCACAAAATTCTCAATGGATCTCTCATTATTTGTGCCACCTGCTGAGTTCTACTGAACTTTTGTTTACACATAAAAAAAAACTGAGATGCAGAGAAAAACCTTTGTAATGTGCTAGATGATAGTTGGGATGAGAATGTTTGTCCTTGCTACATTCCTCTCAAGGTGCACTGGTGTCATATCCGTAGAAAAAGGTAGCTTTATAATTATTTAAGCATTCTACTACCTTCACCTAAAGTAATTCATGTAAAGGGAAAAGTCAAGGAGCTGAAGTTATAGATAGTTGATATGAGGATTCATGAAACTTGGATCTGCGTTTGTGGGGTCCCAGGCAAGCAGCGCTTCCACTTCACCACCAGGCAGCCTTGGCAAAGTGACGGTCTCCACACCACACACCCTGGGAGATCAGTCACTGCAAGAAATGACTAGCAGCTCCCCCCATGTCCTCTGATTAGCCCAGACCCACTATTTAAGCCTGGAGGGAGTACCAGGAAGTTGTCTGTGCAACTAGGCAGATCCCTGACCTGCTGTGAGGCAGACCCCTTGCTTCCTCGCCCTGTCCTCTGATTCCTGGGTATTGACTCTAACTTGACTCTTAGCTATGCTTCCTGGCTACTGGGTCCAGTTTGACCCTGTGCTATGGACCCTGGCTCAGCTCCCTCAGGCCCAACTGCCTATGGCTCTGACCTCTGGAACTGATCACCCATGCCCTGGTTCTGGACAAATAAGGGCAATGAGTTGTGTGCTCATCACAAGTATTAGTGCTGAAACTTTGAACAGAGACAGTATGTAAGTAATTGGTAATGCATTTTAAAGTCCTCCTTGCTTTCAAAGTGAATTTCATATAACTTATGTCTGAATAGTACCATATGTCTGAACAGTACCATATCATATCTATATTATTTATTGTAGACACACTATCTATCTATATATGTTTTTGCTATATCAAAAAATGTCACAAATTATAGTCAATATCTTGGGCTACTCTAGGGCTAGAAAAAGCAGCAAAGAGTCCTGTGGCACCTTATAGACTAACAGATGTATTGGAGTATGAGCTTTCGTGGGTGAATACCTACTTCATCGGATGCATGTCGGGCTATAGGGCTAGTACCAATTCCACAGCCCCATTGGAGATTTCCCATTTATAATGGTATAATGCTTCTTTTTCTAGCCGTGAAGGATGCTGGATATTGGACCATAAACCTATCACTAAACCATGAGCAATTAGTAATTGTTAGCTCTATGGCACCAGTTCATATCCAACCTGATGTTGTTACTCAATGGCTGCTCTGTTATGTGAATTTTGTTGCCTCACTCCAGTTTTTAGTGGACAATTCAAATCACAAAGAGCATCACCTCATTTCCAGTCTCACCAGAGAGACAAATGACTCAATGTGCATTCTGATTATCTGGATATCTCAGGTCCTAACCCTTTTGAAAAAACTCTTCAGGAGCAGAATCTCACCCACTCTTAGAAAAGGAATGAAGTTATAAGAGAGCAGTAAGTACAGAAAAGGAGCAGAGGGGAGATTTAAAAAAAAATGAGTAAGAGGATTAAATAAACCAACAAGCCAAATCACCATATTAACATCCATGGGGAATCCTGTATTTTTTTATATTACTACTTTCCAAATTAATTTTAAGCAAAATGTCTTATGTGCACAAACACAATATATATGCCTCAAATAATCACAAGAATCACTATTTATTCACATTATGTGTCATGAAATTAGACATAATGCCTAAAAAAAATATTCAAGATACATTTAGGGGTTTCTTGGTTGTTGTTTAAAAAAAAAAAAAAAAGACCACAAAGGGAAGAAAATCTTTACCCAAATTAATGGTGAATTATTTTTTCATGAGAATAAGGAGTTTATATTCATTTAAATGAAAGCACGTAAATTGTTCTTGACAAGAAAAACAAAGCCAGCCCAAGGCAGTATTTTCATTATAGAAAAAGGCACGTGCCCATGAATAGCTAGTATAATATTAACAAAAACTGCTCAATTAGCTATGCATGTGCCATTGTTATGAATATTTATTTGCATCACAGCTAAGTAACACTGATACCTTTTATTCAGAGGGGTTAGATACTCAAAATGAAGTGAACATTACCCTGCTGTGCTGCAGAGAGCTCTAGGTCAGAAAACTGGCACAAGACTGCCCGATGCTTTGATCTAAAACTTCTCCAAAGGACTGGTCAGTCCCTGTGCTTCTTAAGAGATCCCCTTCACTGTGACTTATTTTTTTCCCCCTTTTGAAAGCTACTTGAGCAAGGTAAAATATATTTTATGTATATTTGGTATCACATTTTCAGGTAGTTCTGGTCCAGTTTAGAGTACTAACTGATCCAATTTTCTCTTGAACTAAAATAAGTTATGTATAGAGAAAGGGTAATACTGCAACATTTTTCCCATGAACATTTTGGTTTTTACAATTTTCTTCAGTTATCTTCAGATCCCTGCTGTGTTTGTTTTCCATAAATATTCTAGCAAACAAATTTACCAGCTGGAAAGTTTGATAAAATAGTGAATTTTAAGAAGATAGTATAGATTATCCATGGATAGTTAATTTTGAATTAGTGGTCAAGTGTTTACATAATAAACCAATCCTAATGATGCTCATCCAGTCAGGGAAAAGTAAACTATCATGTGACGTATGTATCCAGTCAAAACAGCTTGAATTCTGAATATTAATATTTAAAATGAACTGCTTGAGAAAAAACCACAGACTATGACTTACTGCTGCAAAGACTTGTGCGTGTGCTTAACTATATTAACGGAGAGCGGACCCATAATGGTTAAGTGTATGCCTAAGTCTTTGCAGGATCAGGGCCAAAGAATTATTTGCAGAACTTACTCTGTGAACAATTTCACACAAACGAATAAATATTAGAATATTTCAGTCTGCTCATAGACAATTCAAGAACAGAAAAAGGCAAAATTAACTGAATGAAGTACTTGTTATTAATCATTTACCAGCTACATTTATGAGTTGTTGGGGGGAGGGAAGAAAGCTTTTAACAATTATTATTAATAATTATTATTATAATTCTGCCCTCACTCATATCTCTGTTAGGATCTGATCTAAAGTCCATTTAAGTCAACAGGGATCTTTCCACTGACTTCAGTGGGCTTTGGATCAGGCAACTGAATCAGGAGTCACTCAAACAAAATAACTTGTAAGAGCTACAGTACCCCGCCTCAGGATGTTTGAGATCAGAATCAACCCCTATGCTACTTTTTTTCTCTTCTCCTCAAGTATGAAAACCCCTATCAAATACATTTTAGAACTTGACACTCTTATTCTTTGCTAGGTTCATTAATACAGATCTAGAACATAACTAGGCTCAGCAGCAAGTTCCAATGGGATACATCTTTATACATCTATGTATAGAGAGAGCAAATCAAGATTTCATTCAGCTTCAAACTTTATATTGAGAAATCAAGCCAAATTCAGAGCGGGCATAATTGGTGAATTATGTTACACAAAAGTAGGCAGACTTAGGTTTGCGTGTGGGTGTAAATCACACATAAGAGGGACAAGGGAGGACTCTATTGGGAAAACCAAACAGGAAGGTTTAAATCAAGACATCAGTCTCCCAGGGATGTGTGCAGGCAGGTGTCTGTACTGACATGGATCTCCATCGACTTCCAGGGCGGGTTCTTCAGAGATGCAGGGTGCATCTCTCATGGATTTCATTGCAGGATCAGGGCCTAAAGTAGGAGGGACATATTTTGTCTATTCTCTCTAGGCCTTTATACTGCCCTTGTAACTAGCACGCCATCCTGTTAGTATCTGGTATGTTAGGCAGCAGGAAAGTGAGAAACAAAGGGAAAAATTGCAATGAGAGGGATTAAAAAAAGATTGTTGGTTTTAAGATGCATAATCAAAGACATTCAAAAAATATGTTTCATCTGATAATATAGAAAAGCAACCAAAAGTTGAATTTAAGGTACAAGGGCCAAGCAACTGTCAGATTAAAATCCCAACAATGCCAAATTGTGAAGAACACAGTCATGTTCAAACTTCAGGCTAATTACTTTAACTATTATAACTTGTGTTACTTCCAAACTGTTATCTATGTCTCTCTCTCAATGTGTCATACCAAATGGAAGCAGGGCCTGTCACAAAAAAAAAAAATGTTAGGAGTTGTTGTAAGTAGTATGTGTTACGTTCTGGTAGCAAGATAAGAACACAGAGAGAAAATGAGTTATTTTGCTGGTAATTTCTTTTGACAAGGCACCCACAATTTATGAAACAAACAAAAGAAAACCAAGACAAAAACTGATAGGATTCTATGAACATTAAAAGAAAGATTTGTAGTCAAACTAAATGTCTCCCAGTCTAACACTGAATTTATGTTCAGATGGAGATGCTGAATGCTAACCTCAGAAAGTTCACATACATAAAGTTCATAAGACCTAGAGATGGGTTCAAGGGATCAAGTCTGCTTCTAGATTTGAACTTTGGGAATTTTCAGGGGAGTTTGGATCTGAGGTTTTGATGCAGGAACGGCATAGAGATTGGGCATGGCAATGAGGCCTGTGGTTATGAAAGCCCAGGATACACATTAGTCTTCTCTTGAGTCCAGCAGCTATTTGCAAAAGGGGTGGAGACTCTGACTTGGTGGGTGTTTGTTAGCAATGAGGCAGCACTTAGGCTGTATCAGCAGTATGAGGTCACAAAACTTGCCATTTGTGAGGGAAAATAGCCCATAAGAGGGTATTTGTTTATTGGGGGAAAGGTTTATAACCTAATAAAAAAAGAGCTGAGCTGGTAAATCTTAGGTTTAACCTAGGCCCCATGCAACCAGGAACTCAGAAAAGACTCAAAGTCACTATTTCTTGTCTTTGTATAACAGAAGTAGTGTTGTTCTAGTACTTTGGTTTTGTTTTTTCCTTAGATTATCAATAAATCCTCATATCTATATTTTTATCAACCATAGGTGGAGAGATTATTAATTCTCATTTTGTCTGCAGCCTGCCATGTGGATTCACTCACCCAGGGTGAGTCTGAATCCAGATCCCTATTTTGCCAAGAATTCCTACCAAAACTTTGAGGTGTTAGAATCTAGCATTACGTCCAGTAAAAACAACACTGTTTAAAATTATGCAAAATCTTTACTCTTATTATATAATGCACAAAGGGCATAGGAAATAAGACAAACAGATACACTAACAGGATTCAGTGGCAAAGAAAATTTCCATAGTCCAAAACTCTGACAGCTAAAACTCCAGCCTTATTTTAATGTTTGCAGCCTACAGGCTACAAAAGCACCAATGTGGGTTTTTTTGTGTTGATTTGTTTTTAGGGCTGACGAAGGCCTTTTTTTTTTTTTTTTTTTTTTTTTGGCCTCTCCATTACAGTGTCTTATAGGACCCCTATGAGTCAGTTTGGAAGTTTTTCCTATTTCTTCTCAATACTGTTGCAAGACAACTACTCACTAGATAACACATAGCTTCAAAAGCAGTTTGTAAAATCCGAGAGCCTGGCATGAGCACACAGTACAGCAGCACCCAGTTTCAAAGTCTACTAGAAAACTGCATACAGTAATTCAGCATCTTCAAAGGCAGGGCTCATCTGAGAGAAAATATTAGTTCTAATGCTTTTAATAGTCAGTAGGAGAAAAAATATTTGTATAAAGAAAGCAAAGTCTGGAAATTAAAATAGGATTGGTTATATTACATATTAGAATCAAACATGGCACAACAGAAATTTGGATCTTTAAAACAGCAATCTGATTGTTTTTTAAAATTCTGCTTTCATGTAGGAAACCTCTAATCTGATTGCAACTGAATGGTAACTCATCTTTTCTTGACCAGATATATGCAGGTAGATGTGGTAGCATAATGGCAGCAAGCCAGGGTGTCAAACGGAGCAACTATGGTCACTAAAATTCAGACTGTGGTACTAAGGCTTCTTTCATTTTCATTAGATGAGGGGAAACATTTTCAGAAGTGCCTACGTGATTTATGGGCTTGAGTCCCATTTTCAAAAGTGACTTAGGCACGTAAGTCATTGAAAAAAAAATCAGTAGGATTTACACTTGTAAATGCCTACGCCACTTTTGAAAACAGGACATAGGAGCCTAAATCACTCAGGCACTTTTGAAAAATTTATCTGTGCTCTGTTGAGTTGCTGGGTTGTTCCTCCTCCTTTCAGAATTTAATGTTAAAAACACCTGTATACGTGTGTTTAATTATAGTTTAACATCATGTTGAGAGGCAAGGCTTTTTACTGGATTCAGTTTCCCTAATAACCTGAACATTCAAATACTAATAACCTAAACATTCAAATACTTAGTTGGTGGGGGAAAAAAAGAGAATTGTGGTGGTAAAATCTCCAAGATGATAAGACCATTTAACTAAGTCCATCTAAATCTATTTTAGCTCACTAGAGCTTTTATTTTTTAAGCTTTTTCTGATATGCTTCAAGCCCGATCATTTCAATTTGAAAAACAAAAAGCTTTCCAATCTCTCAGCAGTACAGAGATGATGGACTATATTTACATCCCATTCAAATACAGAGAATGGTAGCTTATAGAAATATATAGCTTCCATCAATCCTGTACAACCTTCATCTCAGACTTAAACCGGAGGTAATCAGTTCCATACTGCCATGAGTCCCATCTTATTTTTTTCAAAGGGAGATGAGAACAAACAAATGTTTGGACTACCACAATAGTATTAATAAACATGAGAATGCAATAGCTAGTGTTATTCTGCAGAAATGAATGAATAAATAAATAGACGATAAGCACTTTATTCTTCTCACATAATTTCTTCTCAGTGACATTATTGAACAGGCTGTTGAAAACAAACATCGTTAAATGAGAAAAGAAGAGTAGGAGCCTGCCTAATTCCCCACTGCAACATTTTCCAATGACGAATGCTCCCTAAATGGATTTAGCTTTTTGAAAAGAAGTCAGAGAGAAATTTGATGTGGCCCCCTGACCCCTGGTAAGCACATGTATCTTCACCTGTCACATAACACACTGGCACTTGCTTACTTTTCAGCAAAGACTATTGATTTTGCTTATTGGCTGCAGGCTAGTCCATAAAGAACAAATTACAAAGTCAGAGGTCTACAGTTAGCAATTGCTTGCATGATAACAGGGAACGCAGCACTATTCCCACAACACAGTATTAACATTCTCACAAATGTGGACAAACCCAAGACATACACTTCTGAGGTAAAGTCCTCTGTATTTTCAAAGATACAAATAAATGCAGCATAGAGTACATCTCATAGTCTTACCAATGATCTAAAATTGCAGGGTTTGTCCCTTGTGCCTACTCTACCCCCCGGGGTTTAAACTGGTTGTTTAAAAAGAACAAAGTGATAGGATATTAAAGGGACAGCATCAGGTAGTTTAGTTATATTCTGCTTTTTTTTTTTTTTTTTTTTTTAAGTTTTTTTGAAAACTGAATGTTAGTAGAAATGATTTTACACATAGAAGCGCTGTGCCAGTTCATGGGAACCACAAAGAAACCAGTTTATTTTATTATCCAAGATGTGGCTGGTGCAAAAAAGAAAAACAAATGGTGAAAAATCAAAATAGATTGACGAGCCATATTTTTAAAACCTAGCTTCATTTTTGGCATCTTCAATGTGCAGGTATAAATAATTGCAAGCACAGTTGATGTCAAGCAGATGTTTAGGAACTTCCATGTCCCACCGAGATACATCTCTCTGTACCAAGATTATGAGAACTGAAAAAGGGAGGCTGAGTGGGAGCTCCATTCACATTCTGACTCTTAACATTCTCTCAATTGTAATATTCTCTCTATAAAATTTTAACCTGAGAATGTTCCTTTAAAAATGGCACCAAAGAGCTTGCGCAGGTAAAAGTTAGGCTGAACATTTTCACTGTTTGATGTACTTAGCGCCTGGCAGAATTATAACTAGGCATTTTCCATAAAACATTCAAAATTATTGTCTAGGGTCAAAAAATGTTGACTCAAGAGGATCAGCATCTCAATTACCTCTCTAAAACAGCCAGCAACAGGGGGAAAGTTCAAGGGTAGGGTTTACAAAAGCATTGAACTTTGGCCTACTGGGTAGAGCGCTGGACTGGGCCTTAGGAGATTCCACTGCTATTACTGGCTCTGCTACTGGCCTGCTCAGTGACCTGGGGCAAGTCATTTCACCGCTCTCTGCCTCAGTTTCCCATCTGCAAAACAGGGATAATGACATTCTTTTGTAAAAGCAACTTGGGCCAGCTCTAAGTACCTTTGCAAATCCCATCCTCCGTGTCCACTCAGTATATGTGTACACTGGACATTTGTACCTAGAGTTAATTGATTTCCAATTAACTCGAGGCAGTTAACACATTTGCAAAGGTTAGTGTGAACAATTCTCAAATATATATTCCAGTTTACAAACGTTTACCTTTTACCTTAGGGGTCAGTCCAGATAAAGAAGTCTAGTGTAGACAAACTCCTAAAAAGTCTGACTGAGCAAAAAAGTGGAATGATCTGTTGCTCAAACTCTGGCAAAGAATTCTGGGAAATGAGTTCCTAAGATGTGGATCCTTAAATAGGAATCATCTGCCAAAGATAAATGAAATTCAGAAACTGACAGCAATAATGCCTCTGCTTTCCTCAGTTGTCATGATGTAGCGTAAGACTAGGAGTTGGTTCTCTAAATAACTTGGTCCCAGGCCAAAGGCTTTAGAGATGATCACAAGCAGCTTAAATTACACCCAGTCTAATAGATAGCTAGTGCGGCATGTGGAACACAGGTGTTCCGTGCCCATGATGACCTAACCTCTTCAGAAGATGAACAGACAAGTCCTGTATCAGCCACACTTCCAGATGCTCATCAATCACAGGGCCAATTAGAGTTAACTACATTAATCCCACCTAGATGTGTCAAAATCTTGGATGACTCTGGCAAAGGCTACATTCAGAAGGGAAAAAGTCAATCTCCTAGTCATCCACAAATGGGAAAAAATCACTATGGGCCAGAGCTGCGATCTGCACAGCCAGCAGTAGAGAAGAATTCAATAGGACCTTAAGGTTGCACATCATGTTGGCAAAGGGTAGCATTACACTTCCAATAGAAAATACAGGCAGAATCCCCCTCCATTCTCCTGTTAACTCCCTTGTCCGTGAACGTCATTTTGTCTGGTTCAGTTTTCAGGCAGGTTGCTCCCATCCAGGTCCATCCTCAGGCTGACACAGAGAAAACAAATTGTGACAGCAGAGCCACACCCCCATCCCTAATTTATTGTCCATGACAATGGAAAATGGGGCAAGGGCAGGACTTAGGAAAATGTCCATCTGCCTATTTGAAAGGACAATTCAGAAACTGGCTGGGATAGAGACATGCATACGGATCTGTGAAATATGGTTCTCAGACTGATCACTAAAGCTTTAATCATTTTTAAGGGTTATGTATGCTCAGTGATTCATCTCGGAGAAAAGAGCTAGTCCCAAACTCTTTTACCATATTACCAAACCCAAATATTCAAAAATCATAAGACTGGCTTAAAAATCATGAGATTTAAAAAATAATACATTTTTTTTTAATTTCTGGAACCTTGAGGGTTCATGTATTCTAGCTTTTGTCCATAACCTAGCGGCTAGAAACTTATTTTTTTAAAACAACAATGTGAAAGCTGAGATTCTTATGTCAGCAAATGAATCCAGGATCTGAGGCTTTAAGAAAAATATCATGGATCAAAAGACTTGCAATAAAATTGCAAGAGCTTGTAATACTACTATTGTATGTGTAGGTAACTGGAGAGAACTGGTTTGGAGAATAGGGATGGCTGCCCTATGTCTGGACAAGTGGGCTTGATACAAGAGATCACTGAATGAAGTAAAGAGCTGCTATCAGTCAGCAAGCAATGTTGACAATTTGACCAAAGAAGAGAGAACTGCTTTCATGAAAACTATGTTATCCACTTTTCCTTTTCCTCTGTCATCAGGCTGAGGATGCTTTATCTAGCTTAGCTTATGAAAAGTACAAATCTAGAGATGTTAAGCAAATTTCTGTTCTTTTCTTTCCATTCTCTCTGTGTGATAATCAATCTTCGTCTCTGGTTAGTGTTACTGTAGTCTGGATATTTCCATGCAAATGTTCCTGAAGGAAAGAACCCCATAACTTCTAGGAAGCAGTGCTGAAGGGTGAAGTGTTTCGGGAAACTATACCTCCCTCTCAGCCTTGGCCAAGGGGCCTAGACAAAGGTGTCCTAACTCAGTGAGTTGTGCTGCCATCAGGCTGCAGTGGATGAATACACAGAGAGGCTGAAGGACCAAGGATGAGACAAGAGTTGGCAAAGGTGTTGGTCAGATATGGAGGCAGCAGAATTTGGGGTACATGAAAAGGAGATGAACTGATGCCATATGCAGAGCTGACTCAGAGCTGTGGTGGTGGGTCACAGGACCTCTTCTCCCTCATAGAGTTCCTCCAGATGGAGCTCCCCAAAGAAAGGTGAGTGTTTGTTAGAGCTTGATCCTACACTGCATCCAGACAGATCACTGCAGATATTACCAATTTTTTCCCCCTCAAAATTAAAGATTCTTCACAGTGGGGGAAAACAGTACTCTTGCCGAGCTGGGGAGTGTGTGATTCATTAGTGTATCTGTAACTGTGAACTGTTTTGCTGGTATAAGGCCAAATCTTCAGGTCCTTATTCAGTTTCTACTCAGTCTTTATTTGGGGCAGAAAACTCCCACTATCATCACACTGAGTAAGGACCTTAGGATTTGGCCTTTAGAAAGGGTTAGGACACCTGTTTGGTTCCAGCCTGGCAACAGCCTAAGAGTGTTAAAGCTCTCTGGCTCAAATCCTATTTAACCTAACCCATTCAACTCTATTGGCCTCATTGGAATTGCACAGGTTATAAATCATACTCCCATGCCGGAGCTGATCGGATTCACATAGAGTCTTCTAATAGCATTCTAGCCTCCTCCTCTGCTGCTGCATTAGTTGCAGGTCACATATGAACCAAGATTTACTCAATAAAATATTGAAAATTTAAAAATATTGAACATTTTCAATACTGTGGTGTGGAGTTCACATTCCAATTCCACATTAAATTCTATAAACCAAAGTAGAGAAACTAATATTTGCAACAGAAAAACATGTGATACCTTTAAAAAGACATGTAATGAAACTAATCAATCATCCCCAGAGCATTTATAATTATTTAGAGTACGGATGTTAAAGCCATCATTCATGTGCTGGAAAATCCTGCTCTTTATCTCCTGGACATTGTGTGCTTTTGATCATTCCCACCTTTCTGACAGTTTAATCAGGAAAACAAATATTTGAAAGCTACTTTTTTAAGGTAGCACTATTTTAGGTCAGTTGCATAGATAACAAAAATAACCAAGAGTTAAATAATATGGTAGTCACAGCTAAGTCCTACACAACATCACTGTAGGTAGCAAATAAATAAATAAATAGTTTCCATATATCCTTAGTCATTCCATATACACTAAAACCCCCAAAACAACAATTGAGCTAACAAGTCTTTCACTATTGCTCTGTAAGCAAGTCTAATTATTCCCTAAACACAGGTTTTTATGGGTATTACTGAGTTACCACCAGTTTTTCTGAGCTACTGACGCAAACTTCTGTTTCAAGTAAAAGAAAAGCTTGCAATTTTTTTTTCAGAGTATGAGTCAATGTTACTCTTTAGGATTCATCAAATGATACTTTAGAAAGACTGCTCAGATATGCAGACCACATATTTAAAATACATGTAGTTGGTATAAAAAGGAATGTATTTGACAAGTTCTCCTCAGAGTACAAGGTGTAAAACAGCACTGTGGTATAGGGATCTACTGTACCTCATACAGCCTGCTAACAGCTTTGCATGTCAGACAGGGAAAGTCTCAGGTACTGAAGCCAAGTTTTGCTCATTCCCATGATGTTAATCACTTCAGAACCAAACAGCTTTGCAACACGTGGACTTTTTGTGGTGTCAAATGGATGGAACAAGTTTGTCATCATCCAGTGCTAGTAGCAGCCACGCGCAGGGACATTTTCAATATTCCACAATGATTACTGTTACTAATTTTGCTGTAAAACATGCAGAGCATCTGCACAGGGAATTCAAAAAAGTGTAGCCAAAATAGCACTCACTTTCTCTCCCCGCTTCTGGTGTCCGTATAAGACAGCACTGAGACAGATCATATGACCTAAGCCACTGCAAGTCCTCATCACTTTTCATGGGAGAACAGAAAAGTGCTGATCCTGAAGCATTTATGCTGATGGAACACAGATAATAATCTGCAGGTGTAACTTAAAAAAATATAGAATGTGAAGCATAAAATAATGTAAATAGGGCTGAAATTTTACAGACAAAAGAAGAAAGATTAAGCACTCGATACCATGCACACAAAACATGTATATAGTTATGTAAATGTAAAACTATGACAAAATGGATACAGACATTGTGATGTCCAGAATACATATAATTGTTATTATAGCTAAATGTAGTATTAATACAAATACCCCAGAAGAGAGATGGAATAAACCATTTTTTCCCTCTCATGAGAAATTTCCAGTGATAATTGACTATAAGTCTGCTGGGCTCCACCTCTTGAGAGATATGACCATTCCTAAGCCATGAACATAGATAGCTCACTCCAGCCACTATTGTTATATACCCTTTGGGGCTGAATCTCAGCTGGTGTAAATCAGTGTTGCTCCACTGATTGCAGTGGTTGATTTACACCAGCTGAGGAGATGGCCCTCTGTATGGGCAGTACACCTGCACGACACATTTAGTTCTATGTTACAAGCAGAAGCAAACGTTGTCATGTTTGAATGGGAAATTCTGTATTGACATACACGGTGCTTCTCTGAAAGCTCATGAGCTGCACCCTTCCCCTACAAACCACAGTCACAAGAGAAATATTGGGGCACATAGCTCTGGTGTCCTGATCCTAGATCCCCCAAAAAATGCACATTTGAACACTTTGAGAACAGCCCCAAGTCCTGCAGCTGGGAGGCATTCTAGTGTGAGGCTTAGGAGCCAGGGACAAGGTCAATTTGTTTTAGTGCATAACCTTGACCCTTCCATGACCCCTATCTCCATACCTCTCTCTTCTTGGCTTGGATTGCTATGTGCCTGGCATTAGGAAACTGACTAAATAGCTGTGCAAAGGTTGGCCTGGGCACGTCTGGGCTGGCTAGAATAAACAGAATAGTACAATTTTTGCAGCATTCATCAGCACTTAGTTTTTAGCTTAAGCCTAAAGATCCAGGATTTGGCAGCATTTAAAATTAATAGTGTTTTCAGTCCAATTTCATACTTCTAAAGGGAGTGATCATTTGACATGAGTTTCATCATGCAGGTACATCACTGGGGAGAGGGGATGTCTTATCAAAATTATTAGCATGATAATACACCTCTCTCATTGCGTACCTCTGAGAGCACACAGTATGCCTTGGGCAGGTTGTCGTTTCCTCACAGTCTCTACCTGGTGAGAGTCAAAAGTGAAGAACAGGTTGACACCGAGATGTTTATTAATAGCTTTAGATTAGACATTTCCTGTGTGCAGCCGGGTCACTTCCACATAGGATGGGAAAGGGCAGTGCAAGCTGCTCTGCCAGTCTGTCTCATCCCTACTTGGAGAGGCCATTTTTTGGCCCAAGGGTATTTTCAGTGTCTATTCAGTCCATGGCCTGTCTGCTGGTGCTAATTAGTGACAGAACCTTTGGAAACGTGAACACGCATCTGCTAGGAAGTGGACTGAGATGAGCAACTTATCTAAGGCATTGAACTGCTCTTGTAGGGCTGATTGGGAATTTCTGACTAAATGTTTTTTGTTGGAAAATGCCAGTTTATCAAAACTGAAACTTTTCATGCATTGTACGAGTTTCGACAAAAGAGTTTCTGAGGCCCAGGATGGGATGTCTGGTCAAAATCAGAGAAAGAGGCAGAGACACAGAGACTCCATAATATCCCATAGCCCAGGGGCTGGGCACTTACTTGGGAAGTGCGAGACCCATGGTCAAGTCCCGTCTGACTTCCCAGGTGAATGCTCTTACCAGCAGCCTATCAGATAGATTGAGGTGGTCTCTCTGTCTCTTGTGTGTTATGAAAACATCAAAAAAAAGTTTCATCCCAATGAAAGGACAAGTTTTTTGAAATCTCAAAAATTTTCACTGGAGGAAAACCATTTCTTGCCCCGCTCTGGCTATTAGATGGTAACAACTTTAGCTGGGAAGAATCCCAACAAGGGATCAACAGGAGAAAGACCCCCATCCTATTATCCCTCCCTTACTTCAGTTATGCATAAAACAGAGAAGACGGAAGGAAAGTGCATTGTTCTGTACTGTACTTCATATTCTCTAAAGAAGAAATACCACTAAAGGGACTGGATCACACTGCAGAGACATATCTGGACAATGTACCATTTCTCTTCATTCCAAAGGCCAAATTGTGGCTGGTCCATTCACATTGGTACATACACAAAAGATGACAAGAGGATCCTTTTTGTGCCTTCTCCAGAGGGGCCTAGCACCATGGTGGGTGTTCGCTTTTTCAAAAGTGGTAAGGAATGGCCAGGACTCCTACTGGGCAGTGGAGTCATCAATTTACCTGACCCCATGGATTTCAAGAATCCCATGGTCTCTTGGATATTGCTCCTGGTAAGACTGAATCTCTGAGGCACAAGGAGTGCAAGCAACTGAATAGACCATCTGGACATATGTCATATGCAGTGTTGTAGTCAGGGGCAGCTTTAGGCTGATTCCCCTGATTCCCTGGAATCGGGCCCCATGCCTGTGTCTAAGAGGGCCCTGTGCCTTAGGCGCCTGTAAAAATTTTAATTTTTTTTCCTCATCCAGCGGTGGTCCAGGTCTTCAGCAGCACTTTAGTGGTAGTGGGGTCCTTCACTTGCTCCGGGTCTTCAGTGGCATTTTGGCAGCAGGGGGGGTCTTTCAGTGCCGCGGAAGACCTGGAGCGAGTGAAGAACAGTGGTTTTCAACCTGTGGTCTGTGTCCCCCTGGGGACCAAAGACTACATCTAAGGGGGTCTGTGAAAGGTTGTCATTACCATAGAACACTGTTTTTCAACCTGTGATTTGTGGACTCCTGCGGGTATGCAGACTATGCCTGAGGGTTTGGCTACACTTGCAGGTGTGCAGCGCTGGGAGTTACAGCTGTCTTCGTACAGCCGTGTAGGGAAAGCGCTGCAGTGTGGCCACACTGACAGCTACCAGCGCTGCAGTGTGGCCACATTTGCAGCATTTGCAGTGGTGTTGGGAGTGGTGCATTATGTGCAGCTATCCCACAGAGCACCTCGGCCCATTTTGGCGCCGTGGGTTGTGGCAAGGGGGTGGAGGGGGTGGGTCATTCTGCTTTCTGTCCCAACGCCCTGTGATGCATCACTTCACATCCCAGGAATCCCTGTTTTTCCGTCCACATTTGGCACCATCTTGACTCTCTCAACGGTTTCTGTGCAGCGCAATTTCTGTGGGAAATGAAGCCCGAACTGCTGAGGTGTATGCTGATGAGTCTCGCCAGCACATCACGTTTGGCAGTTGAGCTATTTCTTAAGATCCAAAGTGATGAGGAGTCCGACAATGATAGCAAGTCGCCTGACACGTATGACACTAAATTGCTTCTGGCATTCACGGAAATGCTCAGCACCGTGGAATAGGCTTTTGGGCTCAGGAAACAAGCACTGAGTGGTGGGATCACATTGTCATGGAAGTCTGGGATGATGAGCAGTGGCTGCAGAACTTTCGGAGGAGAAAAGCCACTTTCATGGGACTGTATGAGGAGCTCGCCCCTATCCTGCAGTGCAAGGACATGAGATTGAGAGCTGCCCTGCCGGTGGAGAAGCAGGTGGCTACTGCAATCTGGAAGCTGGCAAATCCAGACAGCTACCGATCGGTCGGGAACGAGTTTGGAGTGGGAAAGTCGACCGTTGGAATCGTGTTGATGGAAGTTTGCAGGGCCATTAATCGCATCCTGCTAAGAAGAACCATGACTCTGGGGAACATGCAGGACATTGTGGATGGCTTTGCACAAATGGGTTTCCCTAACTGTGGAGGGGCAATACATGGGACGCACCTTCCTATTCTGGCACCACCCCACCTAGCATCCGAGTACATTAATCGGAAGGGGTATTTCTCTATGGTTCTCCAGGTGCTTGTGGATCACCGTGGGTGTTTCATTGACAGTAACACAGGCTGGCCTGGAAAGGTGCACGATGCATACATCTTTCAGAACACTGGCCTGTTCAGGAAGCTGCAGGCAGGGACTTTTTTCCCAGACCGGAAGATCACAGTAGGGGATGTCGAAATGCCCATTGTGATCCTTGGAGACCCCGCTTACCCATTAATGCCTTGGCTCATGAAACTGTATACAGGGAAGCTTGACAGGAGCAAGGACTGCTTCAACTACAGGCTGTGCCGGTGCTGAATGACTGTGGAGTGCGCTTTTGGCCGTTTAAAGGGGCACTGGCAATCTATGTATGGGAAGCTAGACTTGGGGGAAAGCAGCATCCCTGCGGTTATATCCGCGTGCTGTACCCTCCATAATATTTGTGAAGGGAAGAGTGAAAGATTCAGTCAGGCATGGACCTCCAAGGTTCAACGCCTGAAGGCTGAATTTGCACAACCAGAGAGCGGGGCTACTAGAGAGGCCCAGCACAGGGCTGCAAGGATTAGGGATGCCTTGAGGGAGAAATCTGAGACTGAAAACCAACTGTAATGTTTGGTGCCTTGCACGGGAGTGAAGTGCAGTGGTTACAATGTTAGTAGGAATCTGTGTTTCCTAAGCTGATTTGCAGTGCCTGTTTCCTTCCTGGGCTAAGGTATCTTTGACTTTCTGCAATAATAAAGACTGTTTTCAAAGCCAAGAATTCATTTATTGAAAAGAAAATAACTTCTTTGACAGACATACAACCTTTTTGGGAACCTAAAAGGGCAGGGGGGTGGGGTGGGGAACTGTACAGTCACAGGTTTGAATATGTCCTGTCTGGAGTGCTGTGCAATGACTGCTGCACTTCAGGATGCCTATACTGCATGGTGATGTAGGTTGAGTGCAGAGGGTAAGGGTCGTAGTTCTCAGGGCTGGTTGGTGAACGTACAGGTGTTGGAGGCAGCTGGTGGTGGTAAGAACCTGGATGCTGGGGAAGGGGGTTTGGAGCTGACATTGGGGCACAAGGGAAAGAGCTTTGGGACGGGGGGGAGCCGGCGCGGTAGTGCTCTGCCTGCATGGCTACGAGCGCCTGGATAGAGTCCGCTTGGCGCGCCAGGATGCTTATCAGCTGCTTTGTGCTTTTCTTCCTGGCTGCTGCATTTTCCTGGCAGATCCCACTTTCCCTTTCCTTCCAGTCCTGCACTTTTTGATTCTCTGTGACAGAGTGATCCATAACTGCTTGCAGCATGTCTTCTTTGCTTTTTCGCGGCTTCTTCCAGAGGTTTTGGAGTCTTTGAGCTGTTGATAACACAGGCAGCCAAGATATCAAGGTTGCTTGTGGAAAGGCAAAAAAGGCAACACTTAACAGAGGCAGTATTGTATATATCAGAGAGTTATTCCCACACAGTGAAGGAATTTACAGTCTTCACAATAGCATAATTTTCCCATACCAAAGAGAGCACATATAACCCACAGAAGCCCCAAAATGGTGAGTAAAGGGGACTGATTGCTTCAGGGTGGTACTGTCCTCGGGGTTTCTGTGCATTGGGGAAAGCAAACAGCTGCAGGGGGCACCTATACTGAACACTCTCCCAACATTTTCTACAGGAGTTGATCCTGGAAGATATCTCGCTGCTGCGGGTCACCTGAGAAGAGCAGGAGGGTCTTCTACAGCAATGCGGATTCTGCCCTGGCCCCTATGCAGCTTGCCTGTGTCTTGCAATGGTCCCCCCACCTCCCGCGGCACAGTGGCACGGACGCATTAGCCTGACTGGGACAAGGACCACAGTGGCTCTCCCAATAAACTTGCGCAAGCGCATTGCCCACGCTCTGGCTGAAACTTTTGAAGAGATTACCGAGGCCGATTACTGTGATGTGATAGACCATATCAATGGGCTATTCCACATCTAGGCATGCATGCATGCAGCCCTAACCCTCCCCCTCCTTTCCCGTAAAATTTCCATCCTGAAAATAAAAGCCGCTTACCGGGAACCCGCTCCTCTGTTTGTCTTCCACCAAGTACCGGCTGCTGCGACTGGCTACCTTCCTCCTGGCTTGAGAAAAGCTCCTGGCTGCATGCCTCCAGGGACTCTGGGGTGTCTCCCCCCACCCCAGTACCCTCACTCTCGGTTTCCTCCTCCCCCCTCCTCCTCCTCTCTCCCCCCTGCTCTGAAGTGTGCATTGTGGTCCTCGGATTGGCAGTGGGGCCACCCCCAAGTATCACGTCCAGCTCTTTGTAACAACGGCAAGTCATGGGGGCAGCACCAGAGCGGCGGTTTCCCTCGTGGGTTTTGCAATAGGCACTTCGCAGCTCCTTCACTTTAACCCTGCACTGCAGCACATCCTGGTCATGGCCCCTTTCCAGCATGGCCCTTGATATCTGCCCATAGGTATTGTAAGTCCTACGGCTGGAGCGCAGCTGGCAGTGCACAGCTTCCTCCCCCCAAACACTGATGAGGTCCAGCAACTCGCCATTGCTCCATGCTGGGACTCGTTTGGTGCGTTTAGGCATGCTCAACTGGAAAGATTCATTGATTGCACTCCACACCTGGCTGAGCAAACAGGAAGGGGATTTTTAAAATTCCCGGGGCATTTAAAGGGCGGGTCACCTGAGGCCAGGGCAGTAGAGTTCAAACTGATGAGCAGAGTGGCTGAACAGGCATTCTGGGATACTTCTGAATACCTCTGAAGGCCAATAACAGAGCTTTTGGTGGCCACACTGGCAGAGCAGCGCTGCATCACCAGCGCTGCAGTCGTTATTCCCCAGGCTGAGGTGGAGTACAGCCAGCGCTGTAGCCAGGGAGATACAGCGCTGTATGTGCCTTGCAAGTGTGGACGGTGAGTGAGTTGCAGCGCTGTAAAGCCACCACCAGCGTTGCAACTCTCCAGTGTAGCCAAGCCCTAAGACTTCCAAAGGGTCCACACCTCCATTTGAAATCTTTTAGGGGTCCGCAAATGAAAAAAAAGGTTGAAAACCACTGACTAAGAAAATCCAGATGTACAAATTTTGAGACTCTTAGCGCAGACAGTCACAGATGGTCTGAACTCTTGGGACCAAGCATACGAGACAGGTGATTTCTAAAATATCCAGGATCCTATCTATAAAGAGCTTTATAGAGCAAACCAACATCTTGAAACAGACCTGGAAATTAACTGGGAGCCACTGCAGTCTTTGGAGTACAAGCACAATGTGTTCAGTAAGTAAGACACTGCTATGGAAGCAGGAAGCCACCTCCTGAAGCTTCCAGGTGGTCAGCCATAGCCCCACATACACAGCAGTATTCCTTTCTTGATATGACAAAGCTATGGATCACTGTGGCAAATTCCGCATCCAATAGCCAGATTATAATGGGCTACCATTGTCACAGCCCTTACTCAGCTGCACTGGGAAGCAAGAGAAAGTAAATCCCCGATCACTCCCATTATTCCTCTGTTCAGCTCTGCTCTGACGCTCACCTGAGACTCTCCACAGATGGGTGAATAGGAGGCAGAAAGGGTAAGGAGTGGGAAGTCCTGGCTCTGCCTCCCCTGTTTTCTGACCAGAGGAACTGACTGGGCACACAGTGGGAACAAAGCACTCCACAAGAGAGGGTGACGTTATCTACCCTGTCCTCAGAAAAGAAGAGGGAGAAGGGGAGGAAACGAGAGTCTGAGACTCAAATATGTTTTCAGCTCTGTTCCTGGGATTACCCACCACCCCTTAGTCACAGCACTTTTTGAATTAAACTCTAGCACCTATGTAACCAAGTTTTAGAAAAGTAACATCTTACACAGCTGCATAAAAAGGGACTCAAATTAGTAACTATTTATTATGACTGAAATTTGGTTTTGTTGATCACCACTATAATGATAAAAAATTATTTACAGGTGCTGGTTCCCTTTTTTGTAGTGATGGCAAATGGCTAACTGCTGCAGAATGATTGCTTTTTCTTAGGTAGGAAAGAATTTCAGGCTTTGTTTTAATGTCATTCAGCAAAAGGTAAAGAATGTTACATCTTTTGGGAGAGCTACTTATTACCTGATTGACCTGCCTTGGCATTGCTTTTGCACACCTTGCAAAGTGAACTTTTTGTTTCTTGGTACGTATCTGACTGGGGAAGTGCGCTTGTTTCAGTATGTAGTGATCACTTTGATAAAACAAATCAATGCAGAGAATGCTCAAGTTGATCCTTATAAAAACTACTTTGTCTCTTTAAAAATATGAGAATGTAAATGGGTTACAAACCTAAATCCAAAAGGGTCTGCTGCGTATCCATATAATAGCTTTTTTGGATTTTAAAAATTGACTCTCAGATTTTGACACAGTAATATTAGTCTCAAGAGATGGTTATTGCAAATGTAAAATTCCCAATAGCTTATGATTGTTCATATCAAGTAAGGATTAGGAGAAATGACAAACCTGTAAAAGTATTAGTATGCAAGTGTCTTATATTACAAAGTTCAACTAATTTTAGTGTTTGAGAAATTGGATATAACAATTTTAATAGACTAATGTCAAATCAAATACCTTTTAATCATTATAACATTATTCTAAATATAGAATGTAAGACTAAAGCAATCCTTGCTAGAACAGTAGAACACCTGGTGAATTTTATACCTGACATAAGTATTATCATTTTCTTCTTGTCAGAAGAACAAAATTTACTCCATCAGACATGCCAAATAAAGGTGTGCAACTTGCAGGTCAGCTGTACTGCAGGGTCTGCTGAACATGTCATTTTTAGCAATTCCATTTCTCATTTTGCATTTGTGAAGACTGTTTTAAAAGCATGTTTTGAGAATTACATTCTCCATGCTGCAGGCTCTTGCCCCCATACAACCATTAAGGCACATATCACCAAACCACTTGAAGCAGCCCCTGACCTGGAAAAATCTGGTGGTTTGGAGATAAGGGGGAAGGTCTTCATTTCTTTTTTACAGCTTTAGAAGATAAAATTCAGAATCTTAGATAAAAGCTCATATTAATCTTTTACTCATATGCTTGTCAAAAAGGCTGTACAAACATGTTTTCTTACTCAGCACCGACAAAGTCTGATTCAACTTTTCTATGAAGCCTTATTGCACATGGTGAAGAATATATTTTCAACATACACATCTATAATAAATAGTTACTATTACAGGCATTATTCTGATCTCCCACTGATGTAAATCATGATTTACTCCACTGATCTAAAGCACATTACACTGGTGTACATCTGGCTAACCAGAACCAGGCCCCATAACTATCGTATATAGCACACATATTCAGACCTATGAGTTCTACTATGCTATTTAATAATTCATTTTTATTTCCTTTAAGAAAAATTTAAAATATTATGGCTGTATTTGAGTGGCGCTCTCTTTTAAAAGGGGAGCAAAATCAATGCCATCTACATGACAGCAAATTACCTTTTTTTCTTTTTCTTTTTTTTTTCATTACAGTACTTTTCCAGGAGTTGATATTAAAAGAAAAAATACTGATGATCATTTAACATAGTAAAAATTCACCTAAATGAACTGCCAGAAGAATAGCACTCTTAAAATAATTGATTTTTCTCCACATCAAATGAAAAATGTATCATATTGTACAATGAAGTCCTTTTGAACAAAAGTCATTTTCTGTCCATTAAAGGAAACGTAAAATACATTACAGTATTTAATTAACAAAAGCCTTGACAGACCTGATTTCCAGAACATAAATTTACAAACTATACAAAAGATAGCAAAATGCCATAAAGAAAAATGCTTGTCGTCTAAACATAAACCGTGTCCTAAACAATGTATAAATGTAGAAAATTCAGAACCAGCACAATTAAAATAAAAAAGCCAGTCCCTTTTTAAAATAAACTTGTAACTCCTCAGTGTTTTTGCTAGCATGCTGATGTATTCCATTTGTTAAATGTATAGAATGATTTGACAATGACAGCTATCTCATGACAGGCAATAGCAGCAGACAGCCTTTGAAAAAATCCATACTGACCTCACCTCCATCCAACTCCTATTGACAGTTGTCACTCAAATTGTGATATCACATAAACACTTTCCGATCTGCGGCTTAAGTTTCCATAGTAGGGCAAAATCCTGTTAACTTCTGACCCACCTCTCAGACACTCATTCTGTTGTATTCATGTTTGCAAACCACTGACAGATTTTCCAGGCAGAACATCTATGGCTTGCGAGATACCCACACTTGTCCTCCTACTTTCCCCCGCTAAACTCTAGTCAAGTACTTTAAGGTCACTCACAGTTAGTGAAATTAAAGTAGAACAGATTTACATCTAGTTTAGGTACGACAGACAAATTTCATTTACATGTACTCCACGTAACCAGAACTCCACCTTCCCCATACTGCTCTTGTGTCCCCTGATATGTGGGGATCAGTTGTCCTCCCATCATCTGGACCCTTTTAGTCAAATGTTTTCAGTGTCTCTAAAATGTTTTGATTAAACAGGGATGTACTGTAATTCCAGATAGTGAGGTTTCACCCACATTAAAAAGGGAAGGATGGGGGAGTATAAAACATACCAAAGATGCTAATACTTAACCCCTATACACAGGGATAGTAGGGAAGCCAGCATTTTGACTGATAAAACAAGGGTGGTTTATACAGACAGCAAAGAAGAGGATGGTCTCTGTTAATGGATCTTGATGCTGAGGCACTATGCCATTATATCTGAAAGAGTTTCATAACTGAAATCATTGAGAATATGAAGTATTTGCATAGATTAGTCCTATCTAATTGGACTCCTGCAAAACTTTCATGCATTTGCATGAAACTACAGAGAAAGGCCAATTTCAAATTATTTCAAGGATTTAAAGGAAGAGGAATCATAATCACTGTAACAGGGTTAATTTTAACGGTGGGAATCTTTACCTTGGCCCTCTTTATTTAACTCTTCATCCTAAAATGTCATTCTTGTGCTACCACCCAAGTAATTAAAATTGGGTATCTTACTTTAAGCCAAGAATATGGATCATCACAGGGACATTCATTATGTGTGGTCCAAGAGCCTCATTATTTCCCCTATGGTCCCAAATTTCCTTCCCCAGCCAAAATCATGGGTATGTGTTTCAGTCACATTTTATGATCAGACCCCAAATACAGACTCAAAAAAAAGAAGAAACTCCAGTCAGATAAGAAAAGTAAATATAAACTTAGTTTCACAACTGAACTTTTCTAATGCTTATAATTCACAGGAACTGAAAAATAAGATCTGGTCTTTGTGGAACGGTGATAGATACGGATCTAGAATGAAAGGCTGTCCTAGAAAATTAGAGATAGTTTGGAGATACAGACTTATTCTTAAGGATATATTCCTTCCTGGATGTCAGGTGCCATTTGTCACACCCTGGATTTTGCTGTCCATCAGGATATAGGTTAAAAAAAAAAGTGTTTCATAGCTCAAGGAGTTTGTTCAACAGCAATTTTACACAGTAGAGGGAGCAATCTCCAACCCCTTTGTAAAAGATAAAACAGGGGAAGTCTACATTAGTGTGCATGTACAATACCAGAATGCAAAGCATCAAAATAATTTATTGAACAATCATGTTGAAGGTGTTTTGCGATTGCTCCATTTTACAGTTCAAATTACTGGCTAGATTTGGCCTGGTCAGTTTAATCAGAGGGTGCAGAACAGTTCAGTTTCACTATGAACCTTCTTGCTATGATCACAATTGGGAGTGGGGAGCAAGACAAAGTAGCAACAATTTTGTTTGCGAACAGCAACCAAGATTTGAAATTGCATCAGAGATTTAGAACAATAGAATCTGAGGCTCTGATCCTGGAATTGATAGCATGTGAGCAGACGCAGAGCCCCACTGACCTCAGCGAGGCTCTGTGCAGGCACATCAGTTTGCTTACACACTGTCACGTTAGCTGAAATTAGGGAGAGGAGCCATTAAGTATTGCAAATATAAAAAGGGAAATGTTTTGTTCCCTTTGTACCATTTGCAGTAAGAGAGAACTGCTGCAGCAGGAGGCTGTAATAATATTTTCTCCTCCCATTGACCTATCACCGATCATCAAACCTGACCTGGTGCCACCACCTGCTGCTGGCCCCATAGACATTCATTTCTTTCTTCTGCTTTCGCTTCTTGGGCCCTGTGGAGCTAAGAGTGAGAAATCGGTGCCAGCGCACTGCTGTTTTATTATGTGTACTCATGTGCTCTGGGGGACTGAGTCAAGATCATCTCTGAACTCATTTTGTTTGTGAACTTTCCCATCCAACAGATTAGACTGGTTTGTGTGCTACTAAACCTAGCTGGTCTCAGATGCAAGTGCTCATGTGTTAGGAAACACTAACCCACTGAAGTGCAGTGAGGCCCTTAGCAAGGAAAACAAACTTGGTGTTTACCTACCAGCAGGAGGCTCTAGAATTCTGTGATGCTTCATTAGTACAGCCCCTTAATGAAATGTTCTTAAGGCTGAAGCATTTTAAGGAAATAAATTATGTAACAAATAATGCACTTCAAGGATGTTTATCATTCTTGCCTTCCCTTGGTATGGCTGTAATGAGTCATCTGTGGGTTCTTGGGATGATTGGGTTGCCACTGTACTGTACAGTGTGATCTCTTGGAAGTTTACAAAAAGAGCAGGTATAAAACTCAGATCCTCCTTTGCTATGTAATATAAAGAAGGGTCTTAGCTAGCCATTACTAGTATGGGGCTTATGACACACAACTCTGCTTTTCAGATTCTATCCAGAAGAGGGCATAAACACTAGTCAGTACATTAGAGCAAAAGCACATCTCTCCTCTCTCTCACTCTCACTGTAGTGTGAGGGCAATTACGGTATTACGTGTCCTTAGCCACAGGAAAGGAGAAGCTAACCAAGGAGGGACATTGAATCTACTCCATTTCCTCTTCCTATCTAGTTAGAGTTTGTTTTAGTGAATTTAGTGATAGTAAGAAGTGATCTGATCATTTTAAAGACTAAGATTGTATATTTATCCACAGCGTAGAGGCTAGTACCAGTGCAAGCTTTCCTAACACTACACAGCAGCCCTCACCAGCATGCCTTAATCCTGGTCTGGACGGGTTACTTCTAAGGGCAAGTGAGTAGTTCAGTCTTTGTATATTCAGTCCCTGACCTCCCTGGTGAGGCTAGAAATGGCTTCACTTAATTCCAGATTTTGTGATGTAGACACTTAGCCAGTAAAAAATGGACTGAGATCTGTCACCTCCGTGGCTGGAGGCAAGGTTAGAATTAACCCACTATTGTCACATTCCACATATAAAGGGAAAAGGAGAAGAACACAGTGTGGATAGGACCTAAACAGCGCACAGCACTTCCCACAAGAAAACATGGTCCTTGTCAGTGCTGCTGTGGTTTGGGGCTCACATTGCTTGGCAGTTCAGGGCATGTGCCGGGAGCCCTCGGGCTCTGTGAACACTTGCTACTGCAGGACGCTATTAGCATCCTGGTATCACCAACGCCTGCCTGAGTAACTGTATTTCAATAAAAGTTGCACTTTGGTCTTTGACTCATTTGACAACTGTGTTGCATTTCCTTCCCATGTCAGAGGGGCTTCAGCAACAGAATACAGAGCAAAACAACTCAAATAATCCAAATGTCTGAGCCATACATAGTATCCCAGAGCTGGACAACCACTAGGCTTAAATGGGCCCCAAGAGGCTAAATTCCAAAGGCTGTGAACCTCCCTTGAGAAGCCAGAGAGAGCTCTTGCTAGAAACCAACAGCAAGAGCAGCCCAGCTATTCTTAACTGATGTGACATGATATAAGTAGAGGGGGGAATTAACCAGATCCCAGATTTGGGAATCAAAGTTTCTTTTGAACTTTTAACAACATGGCATGTGTTAAATTAGGGGGGATCCCCCTGCACCGCTTGGAAATGTCTCTCTGAATGTATATTCATTATTAATTTATATGTGAAGTGAGGGATATTAAGATAAATGATGCTATTTACTGGCACGATGCACCCTACATCAAAACAGATGTGTACTTTTAATGTTGGGTGAATCAAACACATTATCCAACATTCAAAGTACAGTAAATGATTTATGTTAGAGGTTGAACATCCTATAGCAGCAGCTAAAAAACGTGTAAGAAATCAGAGCAGAACAGCGGGGCTAAGAGACAATGATGGGCAGACAGCTCAGTGCTAACTGGTAAAAGGAGTCCAGGTACACATTAAAACCCTAAATTAAACCTTGATGTCAAAAGAAGACTTTACATGGTGTATTTGAAATGTTGCTTTTTATTTTTAAATCATCAGCGGTGACTTCTCGTTTGTGATTCTGCCACTCATAGTAGCACAAAAGTCCTGGCCACGTAATAAAGACATGTGTATTTTCTTTGTCAAAGTTGCCCAGCCAAATGCTGCCTATCCAAAGTGGCACATTGGACAAGCATTTCATAAGTGACTAGAGATGTTGCATGTCTCAGTTTTGTGTGTTCACCTGAGACATCTTGAAGGAGCCTCATTTTCAGAAATTACTTCAGAAATTATATCAAGTCCCTTTGAGGTGTTTCAAGTTGGGCACCCAAAAACTCTAGCATACCTGGAATTCTTGGTTTTAAGTATCTTGCCAGAAATGGGGCTTCACCTCTGAGTCAATTAAGAGAATCTGTGCCCGAGTGGGACAATCTTTCATACACCAGTTCAACTTACAGAGACTATGGACCTGCTGTTGCTGCAGATGTACAGCGCTTGCAGTGGGAGCAGGATTGGCTCCTGTGTGTCTAGCTTGATCAGAGAGGCCTTTCTCATATGCCAGCACAAACTCATCTTACGTGGTCAGCAGCTGTTAACCTCTGAGCAAGATGAAGAAATGAGTGTTGGGAATATAGAGCCAGATCCACAGATGGCATAAATCAGCATAGGTCCTCTGACTGCATTGATGCAATGCTAATTTACACCAGCTGATGATCAGGCCTGCAGTTGATACACTGCCCTTCTGTATTAAAGACATGGACAACTACATATGGGCAAAAAATAATCTTGACTAAATTTCACTCTCACGTTGAGGGCCAGCTTACAGACCTCTGCTCCTCCTAAGCCCTGCTGTGGAGCTCTGCAAGGTGTTGTGAGCTGAGTAACTGCGTGAGGGGAACCCATGGCATTCGTTTCAAGCCACTGGCTGTGTCTCTGCACCTATTCTGAAGAGGCTGCTGTGCAGCTTTAGGGGATTGGAAGCAGGCTGGTTAGGAACTAAATTGCATCAGTGTGGATTGCCAAGAGCCATAAGGAAAAGGTCGCTGATAAGCTACAGTCTGGGGCAGAGCTAAAACAATAATTTCTAATCATAACAATTTTGTCATTGCAGTGGCTAAGGCCTGCCCTGAATTTATACACATGCAGGAATGTTAGGAATTTCTGTTTGTTTGAAAATATGTAGTAGGAAAACTGCCAACACTTAGGAAATGTTTTCCTCATTAGCCATGGGCCTGGGCCCTCTGTGAGAATGTGTCACCACCTCCAGAATGTGAAAGGAAAACTGGGTGAAAACCCACCAGGAGTTATGAACACTTACCAGCTGGAACTGAGAGAAGCGCAGCAAACAGCAGGCAGATGGAAAATGGCCTTGCTAAGGGTGCAGCTGCTGCATTCTGCCAAATTTAAAGGGCTAGCGCCAGCAAGGCACACTGCAAATCAGTTCCTATAAGAGGGTAATACTGCTTTAGGAAGAACTAGTAAATACTAAGCAGTCACTTATGGCTAGCTTGAGTTATTAGGCTCTGCCCAGCATAAGAGGATAATAAGGAGGCTGTGCTTCCTAAGTGTAGCCCATGGAGGACTCATATGGCAGAGGTATTGGCTTTCTGAGGCACAGTCCTCCTTTTCTTCACCCTTGCTTGGTGTTGGTGGGTCAGTAAGTTGCTTCATCCCTTTTCAAGGGGCATCATGTTCCTCAGGGTGCATCTGACCAGCTACTTTGTCTCGTGAGTAGAGCCAAAGCTTATCAACTCCCCCCCACATGCACACCCATTTGCTTGGGAGGGGGAGTGTCAGACAAGCAGCCCCTGTGGATGGAGCCACAATATGAACAATCCTTGGCTGCACAGCCAAATACTAGGGTGTTGTCTCACCTTTTTTCCATGTATGGCTGAGCAAAGGTTAGGAACAATCCAGTCCATAGGAAGGTGCTCTTTCTCTGTGTGTATACCACTACTATGCTTTATAGCCCCCAGTGGTCATAGAGTTGTGAATGACATCTCCTCATGTCCCACTAAGGTGACCAGATGTCCCGATTTTATAGGGACAGTCCTGATTTTTGGGTCTTTTGCTTATATAGGTTCCTATTTCCCATCTCGATTTTTCACACTTGCTGTCTGGTCACCCTATGTCCCACTCAACTTGTGTATGCCACCATCAACTCACAACTCATTACTCATTAATCCTCACCAGGAGAGTCCCCTATTCTCTCCATGCTCTGTCTGATACTGAAATGAATATTCACAGTCACTAGAGAAGGAAGGAAAACAACAGCAAGAGGGATTTTTACTTCCCTGGGAGGAGAAACCACAGGAAAAGCAGCACATGAATCACCAGTCTTGTTTCTTCTGCCCCATCTGCTTACCCAGGACACTCATACCGGAGGGGGAGAATCAGCTCTATAGCTATGTCCCAGTGGAGCATGGAACTGTGGACCCAGAGGAGGAGTTCTCATGAGTGTGATGGGTAGAATTCCCTCTTGCAAATGATGAGTGAGCCCGGATTTCACAGCATTCAGAACTGAATGAAACCCATCTCTTTGACTTGGTTTTCCCTCAGTAAGGTCTAAACATGCTTATAATTCCCCACTTTCCCTCAACTTACACACACACATTAAAGAAACAAGCACATAAAGCTAAGTGTCCTACAGTCTGGACAGAATGGAAGAACAATATTGTTATTGTCCTTTCTAATTCTAAGTATCGGGTGGAGCTCCGATACTTCAGTTGTGGGAGCAATATAACAACGTGAGTAGACAGACACTATCTATTTTCTGTTAACTATAAGAGAGCTCTGTCTGGAGCAAACCACAAAGGCCAGATGAAGTATCGCTGCCTACCTCTGAACTAGGTGGACTCAGGAGAATACGTTATATTTATGCTTCATGTTTCTCACTGGCTGCCCGTCACTTGCCAGAATGACTTGGAAAAAGGTGCCATTTTAAAGTGTGCCAATGCCCAATGTAGATAGTGTAATTTGTATTTCAACGTGTTAAAAACAGGTTAGTTAACGTGTTTTAAAAACATGTCTTTTTGCCATAAGTTAACTGCTCCATGGGTAGGACTTGAGGCAAACAGAGGCATTCTCAGTGGGAGGCACTTCTAGAATTCTCTCCAGACAGGAATATTTCTACATCTGAGGATGGCCACTAACAGACAGTGCTGTTAGATACACCTCTTTGCCTAGACCTTTTAAAATGACCCATTATTCCTTAGTATTCAGGTGAGGTCTGGTAGCTTTGCACAGTTACAGGTGGTAATGGAGATTTCACTTCCTATACATGGGAAAAGCTGATATACTTTTAAGCTGACCGATGTGAGCTGCCATGTGTGCTGAACTGTGCCATATAAGTGTCTATTATAAATCAATATGATATGCTTTGTAGGGGAACCCACAGTATCAATGATAAAAGGTTTATTCAGTGGCAAAATTTTGAGTAAAATTGGCTTTTTACAGTTTTTGCATGAAACATTTCAACCTTCTGAAATTTGGGGGTGGGGGTGGTTATTTGATCTATGCAAGTATACCAGCAAAAAAATTCCAGAGTCTTGAAAAAAGAGGGCCCAGTTTTACACAGCCTCATATTTCTGCCCTAATCCTGCAAACATTTATGCATGTGCTTAGCTTTAAGTAGCGTGCCAATGGGACCACTCAAAAGTGTTTGCAGGATTAGGGAATTAACTGGAAAACTGAAAAAGAATATACTATATAAATGCAACAAGCTAGCACTAGTAAATCTGGCTAGTGCGGATAACAGTAGTACCGAAAATGTGGTGGCACAGGCTTGGTATTTGGGCTAGCCATCTGAGGACAAGCTTGCCAGGAGCCTGGGTATGTACTCAATTTCCTGACTTCTGCTAAAGCCAGCGTCACCATGTCTACACTGCTATTGCTACCCATGCTACAATCATACCTTTGCTTGTAGTCTAAGCCCACGTCCAGACTAACCCGCGGCATCGGCGGGTTAAAATCGATTGCTCGGGGATCGATATATCGCGTCTAGTCTGGACGCGATGTATCGATCCCCGAGCGCGCTTACATCGATTCCGGAACTCCATCAACCCGAACGGAGTTCCAGAATCGACACGGAGAGCCGCGGACATCGATGCCGCGCCGTCCAGACGGGTGAGTACCTCGATTTTAGAAATTCGACTTCAGCTACGTTATTCCCGTAGCTGAAGTTGCGTATCTAAAATCGATTTTAATTCCTAGTCTGGACGTGGCCTTAGTATACCCTTTAATCAGGGAGCCAGAACCAGCGCCTGGACACCCCTTACGTCCACCCTCCCACTGAGGAGAGCTCTGGTGCAGGAGAGAATGTAGCCCTGTAACTCTGCAATGGACAAAGGTAGAAACTTAGAACCAGATTCCTGGTTATGACCTAGAAGTACATGCTGCACAGCTCAAGAACAGTGTGCAAGGGTGGCCTATGTACTCCCCCAATCCTGGGCCAGCTGCATGTCATGCCAGCCCCTTGGTGTCTGAGTCTAAGGGCTACTCTAAATTATTCTGACTGCTACTCATACAGGAGGCAGAAGTCAAGTGGGGCATGTAGATGGACCACCATGCCCTAGACATCAGCAACAGAAAGTGGTGGTGGTAGAGGAGGTGCTATGATAGCTCTAAGTCACTGAAGGAGATGCCTACGCTCCTCCTGTTTTCCTGTTGCAAACAACTTTAATGCTGCTTGGCACAGCTTAAAGTAGTCATGCCTCCACAGGGAAGAAGCTGAACAATTCCTTTTTAGAGTGAAGCTTAGCAGTTGTGGACTACTGTAGAATGCAAGACAACTACAGAGACCTTCTAAAACTGCAGGACATTCAAATCTTCTTTGAGCATGCAGTTCTATCTTGGCCCAGACATTAAGACAGGGGTTCTCAGACTTTTGTACTGATGACCCCTTTCACACAGCAAGCCTCTGAGTGCAACTACCTTGTACATTAAAAACCACTTTTTTATATATTTAACACCACTATAAATGCTGGAGACAAAGCGGGGTTTGGGGTGGAGGCTGACAGCTCGCGACCCCTCCCTGTAATAACCTCGTGACCCCCTGAGGGGTGCCAACCCCCAGTTTGAGAACCCCTGAATTAAGACAATTTTTAATGAGGATTTGGCTCTGCTTGTGTTTTTCCATGAGACTCTTGTGTTTTCTCTTTCCAGCACCTGCAATGACACCTAGGCACACTCAAATAATAGAGTACAATTTACTAATATGCAGTTACAGCTGCCAGTTGTGGAATTCTTTGAGGGACTGGAAGGCTGAAGAAGACTGATATTAGAAAGGAGGTAGGAGAGAGAACTAAGAAGTGACTGTCTGGACCAAGGAATAGAAAATACCATATTCCAGTGCTTTGTCAGATCTGATCTTTACTGTGGCACTGAAGAGTGAACTGACAGAAAGTGTTTATTACCCAGGCAGCAAGAAAACAATGGTGAAAGGATCAAGGCCCCTTAAAGCAGGATACAGCTCTCCCCAAAGCACTTAATCCCAGCTAATGGGCTTTGGCAAGGCTTTGGCAAGTTCACATGGAATAGCTGTGTTTCACTGTGGACAATTGTTTAAATCCAGGCTTAAAGAAGTTAAGTGCTCCATTCTCTGTCACGTGATGACACCTCTGTCTGAGGAGTCTGTGGCAGAAGGACAAACAAATAAAAAATGGGCTGAAAATCAGTTTTTAATCATTTTCTGCAATCCTTTCTTCATCTGCTTTCCAAAGCATTAAATACTCTACCTTCATGCCATTGAATGAGAGATGAATAAAAATCTCTTTTTCTTTTTTATGATTTGATTAAGATCTAGGTAAAGAAGAGAAGGAAGTTGTAAAATATAGCAAACCCTGTAATAAAGTTAATATACCCTCTGCAAAGACAAAGGAGTTTCAAAGGGATTACAATCAGTCAGAGTTCACACGCTGTTTTACTAAATAATACAGAGAATTTGCTGACACATCAAGAATAATCATATCTTGCTATACTTTGTTAAAAAAAATAGAAAAAAATAACTATTCTCAGCTGTAATACTAAAAGAGTATACCACAGTACTAATTGTTAGAGAGGACGCGCTGCAGAAGGTTTTCATGGTTAATAGGAACATATAGCTTAAAAATTCATGTCTATTTTTCAGGGCTCTAAACTTTGAATGTAGATGGCTGGTGTAGGAGTGTGCCCAAGTGAAATGAATGGTTTATCATAGAGTGGAGTTGTTTTGAACATTACCAAAATCAATCTGGCTGTAGATTGTGTTGTGCTCAGCAATTTACAGGTGCAAATGTTGTTATGACCAGAGTCCTTTGACATACCATTGTACTGGGCAGTGATAGTGACATCAAGTGGATACATCAGTGAATGAAACAACTGACTTTCTGTGACACAGGAGATATTCTATTTTAATAAGGATGCATACTGGAAAGTGTTTATGTACAGCGCTGCACACAAGTAGGCATACGCTATTGTGTTAATATGGATGACTTTCCCTTCTCCACCCCACACACAGTCAGTCTTTAAAAAAAAGAAAAAAGAAAAAAAAAAACCAAACAGGGAAATGGGAACAAGGAGTTTCCTAAAAAAGGTGGGGGAAGGAATGTAAAGCATGAAGGGGTTCAGCCTCTCCACAAACAAACCACAACAATTCATGAATGCAAAATTAGTTTGGGAAAGCTCAGATGCATAAAGTAAGGTTGCCCCAGGCTGCTTTAATTTCTTCACAGCAATGCTACAAGAGCTATTTGGTTATCCAGTAATGCAAAGCAACTCCTGATTACTTTATTATCCACCTGGTATGCATGCATTCATGTTAACTGAGCCAGCTGCATGTATACTCACATCTTAAATTCCAAGTGCAAGACCAACACATTCTGTAAAATACACTGGAACTTTTACAGTGAAGTGAGGTTTTTTTTTTCCTTCCACAAAAAATACTCCCTGCAGTCTTGGTATAGCGTCACTCTAACATGAAACAGACTCCCTGGCAAAAGATCCCCCACTTTCACCTTGAAAATAATGGCAGATCCTCTTCTACCCTCAGCTACTAGTATCCATGTTGCTGCAGGAGGTGGTGTGTAAACTAGAATCTGTGGCCTGGATCTGTGAAAGGACTGAGGCGTTAAAACACCTAACTTTTGAGCGTTGAGAAAAATCACAAGAACAACACTGCAATCCACAAAACCTGAATTAGGTGCCTAGGCTTCTATACAATGGATGGGGAGAAGTAGGTACCTTAGGCCTAGTCTACACTTGGGAAGGGGGGAGGGGGCGATCAATCTAAGTTACACAACTTCAGCTATGTGAATAACGTATCTGAAGTCAATGTACTTAGATCTACTTACTGTGGTGTCTTCACTGTGATCGGTCTACTGCTGACACTCTCCATCGACCCTGCTTACACTTCTCGCTCCGTTGGAGTACCGGAGTCGACGGGAGAGCACTCGGCGGTTGATTTATCACGTCTTCACTAGACCCCTGCTGGATCAATTGCTTTGGAGGTAAATGTAGACATGCCCTTAGAATGTTCATGGATCAATCTGGGGCTTAGGCTGGAGACAGCATCCAGGGGCCTGGAGTAAGGCAGCAGTGTGCATGCCCAGAGACAGAAACTTAGGTGCTAAGGAATTTTATAGCAAAAACATAGGTGCTGAGTGAGACTAGGTGCCTACAGGTTTAGGCAGCAGCTGAACAGGACTTTTATGGATCGTAGTGGATCCTAAAACTGGGAATTAGGCAGGCACCTAATTACCTTTATGGATCTGGGTGTACGGTCCTGAATCAACTTCAGGTAAGTGGCTATCAGTTGGCTTGTCTTCACTGGATTTATGCTGCCTTCACCTAGGGTTTTTAGACTGCTGCCCATCACTATAGTCTCTGCAACTTCCAAGTAATAGCAACAGCGAAGTCCCTAGTGGACTTCATGGACTATCTAGTACTTTCTTTTTTGGGATCAAATCTCTGCTCGGGCTAGGGTACTTTGTTTTTGATTGTGAATTTTTTGGTGTTTGTTTGTTTATTTGTTTTTTTTACTAGATTGCCAAATAGGTCCTTGTCATCACAAGCTAAAAAGGCTTGTTTTAAACATGTGCTACTTAAAACATGTTGAGATCCTAATGTGAAGACATGGCTTAACTTGAGATAGTTAACATGTTTATAAAGCATGTACATGCATCTGAGGAAGTGGGTATTCACCCACGAAAGCTCATGCTCCAAAACGTCTGTTAGTCTATAAGGTGCCACAGGATTCTTTGCTGCTTTTACAGCTCCAGGCTACCCCTCTGATGTTTATAAAGGCCAGTCTGGATGCTCCCAAAATGTTTATATTTTACCCTAATGTAAATTGCAAACACTTTGAGATCCATAGATAGTCGTGCCTGTAGAAATGCAAAGTACTGTTAGAACTCAGCTCCCTATTTTAGGGTCTGACTACACAAGGAAGAATGGTGCATCACCAGCTAATGATTATAAAGGCCCTAAATATTGTCTACACTGGGATTTAAAGGTGTGATGTTGCATCATGTCAGCTAGCTCCAACTAACATCTGCTACAACTCTAGAGATGGTGGGATGTACCGTAACATGTGCTAAGCTGGTTACATTAAAGCCTGAATGATGAGCCTGCCCACCCCACAATAGCTGTGCATATAACTGATTTTTTCGTTCTCTGGCAGTTCTGAAAAAAAAATTAACAAAATCATTTTGTTTTGGGTCAACTGAAAATCCAGAAAATATTGGATTTTTTGGCAAATCAACAGGTCAGAAAACAATTCATTTTTGGGTTGAATATTCACGGGGAGCAGGCATTGGAACACAGGGCTACCCTTCCCAGAGGACTGCCCAAAGTACCAACTGATAGAGTCATTCTTACTTGCTTTCTCTCACCCCCAAAGACTATTTCATTATTTTATGCAAAGTGGAGTAGCTCCAGTAAGAGAGACACCCACCCCTGAATACCCTAAAGCTCAGTGTTAGGGCACTCACATGAGAATGGGGATTCAAACCTGGGTCTGCCACTTGCAGTTGGGGCCCATAGCCATCAGGCATAATGGGGGGTTGGACTCACCAGTTTGTGGATGGTGTGTAGGAGCTAGGTGAAGAAATCTTATGAACCTAGCTAGAAAAATAGAAATGTTTCATTTTGAAAGAGTTGTAATGTTTCATTTTGGCATTTCAGAATTTTTGTTCTCTTCCCTCTCCCCCCAACTGAAACAATGAATCAAAATCAACACAAGTCAGTGAAATGTTTTGGTCAACCCGCATTTGCATTATGTTTGGCAAAAAAAGTTTCAGCTGAGAATTTTCACCTAGCTCTATACACCACACTGCTCCCAGGGCTGAAGTGAGCTGGGTAAGGAGGTCTGCATGTGCAGGGGGAGGTTTTCGCCACTGTACTGTGTGGCAAATTGCCAGCACTATTATGATGGATCTCGTGTTTTCTCTTCTTTGGGAGGGGGTTCAGGGCACCATTTCTTGTCCCTAATTTGGAATATTAATTGCCCCACTAGTGTCCTAGAAGAGGGGGGTGGAGAGGGAGAGACCTGGGCTCACACTCTACTCCAGGTCCCAGCCCTGAGGATAGTGGTGAACCACTTGAACTGATGGTTCTTTCCCCTGGGCTACTTCCCTCTCCTGCCCTTCAGCTTTTGGAGGGGGGCGCTTCCTGCCCTCTCTCTGTACAAGCCAGGTGCCCCTTACCTAGGGTCTTGGACTTCTTAGCCTACCCCAGCACTTCTCCAAACTGTCCTCTGCTTCCCTTCAAACTGTCCTCTGCTCCAACACCAATTCCTCTCTGCTCCAACTCCCATACTGTCTGACTGAAGCAGGGGGGTTATCACATGACTGGCTTCAGGTGCTCTAATTGGCTTCAGCTGCTCTAGTTAATCTATAGCAAACTTTCTTCCCCTTACAGGGAATAAGGCTCCCTTCTAACCCTCTCCTGCTGCCCTCTGGCCATGCTGTATCACAACAGATAACCCTATGTTCTTGGGATTCACCCTCTTGCTCACTCCCTGTTTGGACCTGGGAGCAGAGAGTGGTGGGAGGACCCAAGGGAAAGGATCCTCTTCCAGCTCTGCAGAAGAGGCTGAGAGCTGTGACATCTCTCTCTCTCTCTTTCAGCTCTCATTCCCACAAATAGTAAAGTTGCTTCAGAAGGGCATGTGCCACTCTGTTTCCTATCTCCATGCCCATCTTCAGCTAGCATCCCTTCCCTATCCAAGCAGCTGGGATTGCTCACTCATTTTCTAGATGTAACCAGTCTCCACCCCTGAACTGGGAATCCATGCCAGAGTCAGAAATAAAGATCTCTTGACTTGCACTTCTGTGCTTTAGCCTCAAGAACAACCCTCCCCATTTCTCTATCTAAATACAAGGAGAAGGCTGGGGTAAAATTTTCAAAAGCATCTATGTGATGTAGGAGCCTAAGTCTCTTCAGCTTTCAATGAGTGTCTTAGTCATTTTGACAATGGAATTTAGGAGCTTTTGAAAATCTTCAGATCTAGCTCTCATCTTGCTTACTTCTGCCTGTATATGTGGACGTCTGAGTTGTTTTTTTTAAAACAGTGTGTGGAAAAAACAAAATACAAATACAGATCCCAGTAAACCCAGGCATGTTTTCTTTGACTTCTGAGCTACTGAGGTTCCTGGAGAAACCAAAAGCAGAGCCCTACTTTTAACTTTTAGAACTGTAAACTATTTTCATATGGTTTCAAATGTTTTTTCCCAGTAAAATGTGGATAAGCAAGCTGCCCTCACTATAAACTACTCTGGTATTTTGGGGAACGGAAAGTTTTAAAAAGCCAAGATGCTTATATCGGAAGAATAATTAGAGTGTAGGCAAACACTAATGCCAAAGAATGTAGTAATGTAACATAAACTTGCATGGGCATCTGCATTTTGTAATATTGATTGCACGTCAAAGTCAAAGCAAGACTAATGCCATAACAATTAGAATTTGCAATGCTGTCACAACGAGAAAAGGATTTCATTGCATCTTTGCAGGGACTGCCTTCTGAGGCCATTTGGATGCATAGTTGTGATGGCAAAACTATTTCACTGTATGTCTAGACCCTATGACTATTGCATAACAATGCTGTTAAGAAGTGGGGGGCATACAATATTTTACTACAAGCATTTTGAAACTAAGATTTCCAAATAGAGTGATCTCAGAGCAACTTCTTCCACCATTAAAATAAAAAGTCAAAACACTAAAAACAGGAAAAGTTATTAAAGTTTTGAGAAAAGCACAAAAGTGGAGGAATACGAAGAGTACATTTAGCTCAGCCTCTTTGTTAATTCCAATCATAGCACAAATGGGGCCGTACTGTGCATCCATGACATTTGTGTGCTTTTGACACCATGGTTGCTTAGGTGAAGAAGGCTAATTGCTAGGCATTTCCTGACTTCTTCGTGAGACGCCGAGAGCTTTTAAAGTTGCTTAGCTCTACTATTCCGAAAGCTCATGGAGAGCATATCAAAATGGATCCCTGTGTCTTTGCAGTAGGCAAACATTTCATCATGTAGATTCCCTTCCCAAAAACTCAGCTAATGCAGAACACTGAATCCACCTATACTTGAACTTCTGAAACCCAGGAAATATAGAATTAAGGTATACACCAGCTCCGCTCACAACCTTAACGCTGCCCCTGGGAGCTGGCAAGAGTCACTGGGGGTATACTGTAAATAAGTTTCAGCCAGAGCGCCTCATTTTATAGGGTGTGCTGTGTACAGAACTGTATTTCCATTTGTCTGCACTCACTGCCCGTCATTGTGTTAGGGACAGCTGTACTGACTGGATCAGAGATTACTTGCAGCAGGTTGCCAGCTCACACTGCAATATGAGGAAAGGAGCATCTGCACCCAAATGGACTGCAGACCCCTCGTTTCAGTGCGGAGTTCTGTTGGTTGTAGAGCTGCCAGAAGAGCACAATAGTCTATTCTTGGTGTGGATATTTGTAGCAATCTGGTAGCATTCATGATAGTACAGGGCAGAGGACAAGTGTTAAGGGGTGTAACACCTGGCAACACAGTATAAATTAAATGGCTGAGTAGAAGCCAGGTGTAGCCAGCTGGCATTCACTAAGCCTGGCCTAAATGCAATTTCTGCCTCAGTGAGGACATGATCATTGCCCAGCAGTGTGGAATCTCCACATCCCTGAGTGATGTAGTTAAGCCGACCTAACCCCCTTTTTAGATAGCGCTAGGTCAATGGCAGCATTAGTCTGCTGCCCTAGCTATCACCTCTTGCGGAGTAGTGAGTGTCTATCCTGAAGCTCTACAACAGCGCAAGTGCAGTGGTTTCAGTGTAGACATAGCCCCAGACTCCACTTTGCATGTTAACAGTGGGGGAAGGGGTTCTTCTCTGTCACAGGAGGATTGCAGAAATGTGAAGTGGCTCATCCATCTCAATAGGAGGTTCTCAGGTCAATCGGAACATGCCATGGAGACATGCCATGCCTGGCAACAGTCCTGAGAGTTGTGAACTGACCCATTCATCTCCACAGATGCTCTCCTCCTCCCTCTCCCAAAGTTTACCCCAGTCTCTGATGTGGAGTTCCAGTTTTTACTTACTATGTGCATGGGTTTTATATCAGTTTGAATATTAAAATCAGCTCCTTATTGGTACATGGTGGTTGTAACTGAGGAATCTAGTGACTCCAAATGTTCATGGCAAAGTACTCCAGCCCCTTTTATGGCATACCGATTTTCAGAGAAATCTCCCCCTGCCATGTGCACGTTAGAGCACTTTGATTATTCAAACCAGCCCCTTATGGGGGTGGGAGGAGGCTGTATCTGTGGAACCCCCTTTTTAAAAACTCTCTCTCTCAGTGAAGCACCTGTGTAGCCTTATGCCCCCTATAGCAACCTCACATGAACTGTACAGCAATGCAACAACAACACAACCATCACAAAAGGTTGATAAATAAGGCCTTTAGTCCTTTCTACTCTTGTCAATCCTGCCCTTAAAGTGCAAACCTAACAAAGGTAGAACAGACTCCCAGATTCTTGTATTATTCTATATCAGAATAGATTCCTGCTGTGCCTCTGAAACTCTTATTTTGCCATGTGGTTTCTGAGTTCAGTGGTGCCACTGTATGCGCTCTGAGGGTGGTAGAGCTGCTCAGTGTAACTTCATGGCCCTCACATTTTAGGAATGCTTGAAGTGACCTCCTGAACACTGAGCCAACATCAAAGTTTGGCCATTGATACGGATCAGACCTCTATAGGTGATAAGGTTGCAGTCTCATTGATGAACAGCTTAAGTCTGTTATCCTTGGTCTACATCCAGAAAATCCAAATGCTCTTGTACAGTAACTTTTTCTGAGTGCTCTTTGAAAACACAATATCTGTCAACTTTGACTAACAAGTGCTTGTTAATCCCCCTGTCATGCTGGCATTTGGTTGAAATATTCCACCATCATATGCTTCAAAATCTCTTCCTTTTTTCCAGGCAACAGCTAAAATTTTTACTACAGTATTAAGAAATTTTAATCACTGTTAAAAGGTTCCCTAATGACTATAATAAAGGACAATATTTTATTGATGTCGGCAACTGACGTACATACAGCAGCACTTTTTAATCTGCTGGTGTGCCGTAGCTTTACATAACTTTGCTGCAGTGCCTAGAGCAACATCTGCTGGTGTAGCTCAGCTGTGACATAACAGGTTTATTAGCAGTGCTGATGAAGTTATCACTGTGGTTGTGTCTCATCACTGCAGGGTCAATTTTAAATTTCCTTAGAAAACCACCCCAGGGCAAATGAAGCTGAGAAAGGAAGAGTCCCTCAGCCACCCCATCTGGAAGACCAAAACCTCACTGTTCATGGTATAGTTGAATTGCCATGCCATCAGCATCAAGGTCCAAGAACTGACTTTCAGGCTCTTCAGGGGAGTAGGCTTCACGAGGTTAGATTCCCTAGCATGTTTAATTGTGTCGACTGTTGGGGTACCAATTTCAAGAAATGTATAACCCTCTGCTGTTCCTCTTTCCTTAAGATTGTAGATGTGCTTCTAAAAAAATTGACATGAGGATGGACTGTGAGGAGAAAGATGAAACATCTCAGAATCTTAAACAGATGCAAACTGATGCAATCATATGAAAGATAAAAAATAGCACACACAAAAATCAGTGGGATCATGATCTAGTGGTTGTAGCATGGGACCAGGAATATGAAGTTCTGGTATCAAGCCCTAGATCCGCCACTGATTTCCTGTGTGACCTTGGAGAAGTTACTTAGGTCCATATCCACAAAGGGACTTAGACATTGCAATGACTACATTTTAGGCACCTAGGGAAAAAAAATCACAGGAACAGGAATGGGAATCCATGAGCCTGAGCTATGTATCCAGCCTCCGTGTACAATGAATGGAGAAAGACAGGTGCCTTTGAATGGGATCCACAAATGCCAGCACAATAGATGAGGAGCCACCTATGCTAGCCAGTGGGAGATGCTGACAAATGGCAGAGCTTAACACAAACCCTTCTCTTGGCATTCAGTGTGTAAGACCAGGCTGGAGGGAGGCACTGATCTCTCCTAGCCATCTGTAAATGGGAATCCCTCTCTGGGGCATCAGGCTGTCTAGGTACCTAAATAATTTCTGGCAGGCATGAGTTAGGCATCTGCCTAGCTTGCCCTAGTATGCTGAAGAGGAGCCTCTTTCATAACCTTTAGCCCAGAGGTTAGGGTACTCACTCAGGAAGTGGGAGACCCTGGTTTAAAGTGTCCCCACTACTGAAAGAAGTCATTTGAACAGTGGTCTTCCCCTCTCAGGTGAGTGACCTAACCACTGGGCTATGGAGTGATTCTCTCTTTTATGGCTAATTATTAATCAATTATTATGGGACAACTTCAGAAGGAGAAATAAAGGGAGACCGACACCAGACTATCCCAAATTTGTGGTTAGAGCACTTACTTGAGGGGTTAGAGACCCCTGTTTAAACCCATTCTTCTCATCAGGCAGAGGGAGACTTGAACTAGGGTCTCCCACATCCGAGACAAGTTCCCTAATCAGTGGGCTCAAAGTTATGTGGAAGGCTGCCACTATCTTCCCGTGCTATCATGGGGGCTAGAGGGCCTCTGAGCACACCCATCAGATTGGCCCAGAATGCAATGGGCACTCCTTCCTCTAGTTAGTGGCTCAGGTGGGAGCTAGGAATCCAGACACCTAGAGCGAGGCTGCAGTGCAGATGCCCAAAGTCAGCAAGATAACCACCTAAGAAACTTGTACCCTGAAAATGTAGGTGCCTGCAGGGTAAGGCAGCAGTGGAAGGGGGAGGGGAGGGGTTTGTGGATCACAATAATGTCTAAAATTGAGAGTTAGGCACCTGAGTGTCTTTGAGGATCTGGACCGTAGCCTCTCTGTGCTTCAGTTTCCCATCTGTATTACAGGGTTCCTCACAGGGTTCTTCTGAGGCTTACTTAGTATTTGTGAGGAACACTGCAATTCCCAGATGAATGACAATATAGAAGCATTGTTATAATAAATAACAAACAAAGGAGCATCAGCCATCCCAGTCCAGCCTTGGATTGCAGAGCCTGGCTAAGAGGGCAGTTCACACCCTGAGACAGTACTATGTTGCCAGCCAGCCACTGCCTTCCAATGATGCCTTGACTAGACGGTAGTATGCTGTCCACACTAGACAGTGTTGGGGGAAGGAAGCTACTCCCTTATCCAGCCTTAGCACAACTGAACATGTTGCTACATGTTTTACAACGTCATTTTACTGCCAAGCAACCTCTTGCAACTATTACTCCCCTCCCTCGCCCTCTGTCTTGAACAGAGTATCTTCTTAATCCCTCCTCCTCACCCGCCAGTCCTTCTGTAGTTGAGTGGGTAGGCTAGAACTCTCATGTTCTTCTGGGAGACACCTACCTCAGATGTACTGTGGAAGTAAGATTTTACAAGGTTTCCTGTTCCCCAACTGGTTCCTGCTCCTTCACCCCTAACAATGACAGGTACCTCGCCATTCCCCCAAAGCAAACAGACTTGTCATTTGGGGTGCTTACACTGTCACTTTCTTCCCCCACCTTCATGTCAAGGAAGGTTCCTGCTCACTATAGCCCCCAAGACAGAGATGCTGGAACTAAGGGTATTGGAAGTGTGGCAACATCCCCCGGCTTGAAGTGGTTTCCATCATATGCAGGGTTTACAGTTTGGTTCAATGGCTTTCAGCACGCCCACTATAAAATTGTTCCAACACCCCAGCCTCAAGACGGTCACACAACCTCTCCTTCAACCTCAGACACTGCTGCTGTTTCAGAAAGCATTGTGGCTAGGTTCCAGGCCTCATGCCAGCATGTTGTTTACCACAAGCTGCCTAGAGTGGCTCATAAAGGTGAGTACCAATCAAGTATGCACTCTTTGTGTGCTATAACCACCTTAACATGGAAACACAGACTGTCCCCTTGGGTACTCCGGTCTATCTTGCCACCTAGGTAAGTTGCCTTTGTGACTGATGGTCCCCTACCAAAAAAATCACAACAATATTAATGTTACTCCCAGTCCCAAAGGATTAGTCACTTACCCCAGATCAGTTGTGTCTCAGATCTCACACTAAAGACAATGCTTGGAGCCAATCCTATAATAAACTAACTGAAGATTTATTAACAAAGAAATGAGAGTTATTTACAAGATTAAAGCAGGTAAACATATACACACAAATGAGTTACAGTCTTAGGTTCCAAAAAGTAATGGAAGATGCTGTAATGTGTAAGATATATGTCCTTTAGGGCTAATCCAGGCCAGACACTGGGGAACTCTTGCTTATGCTTGCAAATCTATGCCCCTCAGAGTTCAAGCAGCATAGAGATACAGTTCCTTCTTATCAGGGTTATTTAATTCCTTTCCCCCAGTGTTCAAGCTGATTCAATGAGTGCACCTGCATATCTCCTCTTGATGGGGTGTGTGTGTGTGTGAGGGGAAGCAATCAACAAAGTCTTTTTTCTTTGATGATTCACAATGGCTCATTTGGTTTCAATGAACCTTGGTGGGCAGGACCTAACACCTTCTGTAGGATGTCAGCATTTCTACCTTAAGTAACGCTGCTTTCCTGTTTGATGACTTACATAATTGTAGAGGCTTACAGTGCAAAAACTTAATATGATATCTGTACCCCATGTTATAAGTAAGATTAATACATGCAGCATCCTACAAGCATTTCATAAAGTCTAAACACTAAACACATTCTTATAAACTTAACGTACAGGTGAGCCTAACTGGTTTCCAGCTATGCATTTGTCAGTGTTCGGTGAGGCCTATGCATGAATAGGCACCTGGTCTATCAGCATCACACCCCACTCCTGAACATGCACTGAAATAGCGACAAAAAAGATTAGAGGTATGAGGGGAGATTAAAAACACTGGGACTTTTCAGCTTTGAAAAGAGATGCGTAAGGTGGGATATGGCAGAGGTCTATAAAACAGTGACTGGTATGGAGAAAGTGAATAAGGAAGTGTTATTTACTCCTTCACATAACACAAGAATTAGGGGTCACCCAATTAAATTAACAGGCAGCAGGCTTAAAACAAACAAAAAGAAGTACTTCACACAATGCACAGAAACTTGTTGCCACCAGATGCTGTGAAGGCCAAAACTATAACAGGGTTCAAAAAAGAACTAGAGGATAGGAGGATAGGTCCATCAATGGCTATTAGCCAAGATGGTCAGGGATGCAACCCCACGCTCTGACTGTCCCTAGCCTCTATCTGCCAGAAGCTGGGAATGGGCGACACTTGATGGGTGCTTGTTCTGTTCATTCCCTCTGAAACACCTGGCATTGGCCACTGTCAGAAGACAGGCTACTGAGCTAGATAGAACATTGGTCTGACCCAGTGTAGCCGTTCTTACCCAGCAGATTCAGCTTCTGCCATTCCTGCCCGTTCTCTAGAAATCCCAGCCACTGAGCTGATCCCAGGGTCCACACAACCTAGTTAGTGCACAACCTGCTAGTGCAGACTAAAATTTAGAAGCCTCTGGGTTTTTTGTTGTTGCCTTAAATTATAATAAAATTACAGTCACTTGGTTAAGTCCAATACTCATGTCCAGCTTCACTGGCCCTTGCCATTCACAATAAAACAGATTTTTCTCTTAGGGGGGGCCCTGTATATAACTAAGATTTATCAAAGGATTTTAACACAATACAGTGCAGTGTTGTTGTTTTTAAATGCTCAAGTTTTTTTATTATCTGTTTGCCCTTTAACCTGCCTCATAAATCTCATTCAAAATGGACCCATTTTACATGACGTGATTTGCTATGAAAATATGCTAACACTACTGCAGTGCAAAAATAAATAACAGAAAAGAGCAAGCAAAAGGGAGTGTGCCATATACTGACTACAGGGAAACAGCGCAAAACATCTAATCACAGCAGTGCCAGGAAACTTGAACCTGTCCAAAAAGATCCAGAGCTCTCAATGTTTAATTGCTGTTGATGGCTGCTGGTCAGTCATGCATGACAATGTGTGTGTCACGCTGCTTCCTGCCTGTGTTCATTCCTGTCAGCCTTCACTCCAGGTGATGAACACTGCTTCTCTGACCATACTGAAAAAAGAAAGGGGGGGGGAAGCCCTCACAGACACAAAGAGACATGAACCCAAATAACACAAACCACAGAAAGAGAACACCAAAAATGGACAGCAAAGGCCAGCTTTTATCAATCATCTTCCCATCTCCATTTATGCTTTGGAAAAAAAAATGTGTGGCATCTGTGACCTACAGTATTCCAATTGGCAAGATTCAAATCTCCTGTTTGGGTGATTATGTGTTTGAATACATGCTTGGGGCTGCATGGAGCAATTTGAATTACAATTGAGGAGCAATGAACATTATCATTTTTGGTGAACTGGAGCTTTAAAAATATCTTCCGCCAGCTAGCAAGAAAGAAAGATAGTGAGAGAGGCAGGGGAGATAGGAAATTTGACTTAAAAGGTCTGGAAATTGTGTAACAACTTTCCACCCTTTTCAGAACGTGATTGTTTAATGGTGTCTGCATCTGGGCCTAGATTCCTCAGAGCACTTAAGCATGCATTAACCTTAAGCATGTGAATTATCTCATCCCTATTCAGGAAAGCACTTAAGCCTAATTTTAATCATATGCTTAAGTGAAGAGGTTTGGGATCACTCACATAGTTAAAATTAAGGATTTGCTTAAATGCTTTGCTGAGCTGGGGCCCTAATAACTCAGTCCTATGTCCTTGTTATGTTGGTAATACAATGCTGAAGGAGTGCTCTTCTTACACCTCCTCTCATACCAGCTCTCTTCTCAGATTGTTACTTTATGCTTGCTTACTGTCACTCTGCACTGGACACAATGTGTTTCTGAAAGTTGATACATTTATTAACCATCCAGAATGTATCTGCTGGCTCTCATTCAGGGCATGATCCAGCTGCCATGGAAGTCAATGGGAGTCCTGCTGGGTCAGGTTCTCTATTGCCATCGGATATGAATCTGCAGAAATCACGTAGTCGCTAAGGCTGGGAAAACCAGCACGGTGAGAGGATATTCTTTAACAAAAACAGACAAAAAAATTCTTGGGATTTCTTGGTCCACAAACATTGGGTGATTTTAATTACAGTCAAGAGATTTAGATTAAAGAGTTAAAGTATAATTTGCAGCTCATCATATTTTAATAAATTAGAATATGGAATATGTCATTATTTTTGGTGAGCTAGTTTGACATTTTATTACTCTGTCCATGTAGCACCTTCATTCATCTTTCTGATAAATTGAGGGTCAGGGTGGAATACGAAACAGTTCAAGTCATTGTTTTTTCAGGGTATTTCAGGCTCATTTAATAAGTATGTTACATCCTCTTATGTAATATTTTAAAATAAAAAGATCACATATATGCATGCATGCACACACAAATAAAAGAGCAGACACAGTGAACGTGATGCTGATCTCACCCCCAACAGACTTCATGAATAACTCCACTGAAGTCAAAGGAATTACAGCAATGTAAAACCAGTGAGAGATCAGAATCAGGCTCAATAGCAATGACACACAACAGACATACGAAAGTATTAAAAGTGCTCCTTGGGGGCTTGGTCTACATTATTGTTTCATATATCAGCTCTTCCAGATTCTACATTCAGAGCGGAGCTGATTTCCTTCTATGTCACTGAGTAGCGACTATAAAGGGATTATTAATTTATTATTAAAGATGAGATATTAACAGAGATGAATAGGTGTAAAAGCAAGAGCAGTTTTATTAGATCTATGTTAGTTAACATGTTTGCTTGGTCTTGTTCATCACAAATTAAAAACTATAGCAGAAATAATGCCATAGGAAAGCGCTAGGGTAAATTCAAATATCCCATAATTCATATTATGAACTGCTCTGCAAGGAAATAAAAGAACATAACACCACAGCAAAAGTTTGAGGCATTTTTTTACATGAGGCCTCTACTATCAATGAAAAAATCACACATATTGTAACACAGAAAAGACAAGTGTGGCAAATGGATAGTAAATATGGAAAAACTCCCTGGATGCCTAGCCTATTAAAAATAGGGTTTTGATGCACTAGCAGAGTTCTGAAGTAAAGCTCAGACCTCAGTTCTGCATGCAACATGACTGAAGAACTTTCTTTTACACAAGTTCTTTTGTTGCTCATCTTATATTCCATTAATAACTTCAAATGCTACATAGCATAGCATTCCTATTTATTGTGACCACTAGTTTAGCTACGCACAGGAACAGAAAAAAAAGGAAGTGTAGGTTTCTTCCTTACTTTATTCCTTTGATGTGTTTAGTGTATATTATTACAACAAGAAAATTTAAAGTTGAAATAATTTACATAAAAATTGCTGTTTGTTGTATTGAGAAGGCAAGATGACAGTGAAAACAGGATATCTATGGGTTGGAAACTTGGAGCCAAATCCTCAACCTCAGTGGAAATGTGTATGAATAAGGATTCAGTAAGTTGCTCAAGATCTGGCCAGAGGTGGCTAATAAAGCTCACATAAAATGAAACTGCACATTTAATTTAATTTCATTTTAAATGCCACCTAAAACCAATTGTTGGAATACATAAATTCTGTAGCATTTAGAGTTTTCATAAATCAATCACGTTTGTCCATCCCTCTTTTATTCTGTAAACATTAGTTATGTACACCATAGCCTATAATGTTTCCTGCAGTCCCTGGTGACTTTCATGTTAATCTAGTATTTTTTAATAACAACGCTGTTACGTGTAAAATTATAATTTTGACCATAAACTCATTAGAAACAATTTGTGGTAGTCTGTGCTCCTGTCTCTTTGCCTTTCTTCGTTTTCCATTTTTTTATTTTACATTACTGGTGCAGGTATTTTGCTGTTTGTTCTTACAGAATAGGGATCTCTGGAGTGTGGCAACATAGCGTTTTTAATTTTCATGTTATGAAATAAATAAATAAATAAATAAAAGCTACTGCTTTGCCTAAGCCACAACTCTAACATAAAATGGGGTGTCTAATATCTTTTACATTCTGTAATGAATGTTTTTAAAAACGAGACATAAAAGTTGAATTCTCTTGAAATACAAGGAGCCTCGTATACTCTGTCCAGAAGCTACGTACAGTATGGATAGGCAAAATGATAACTCCCTCACACGGCTCTGTCATTGTAACTAAGCCCTGACATGAAAGCCTTGAGGGTGTGGTTAAAAAGGACTGACTGCCTTCCAGTGTGCTGAAAGGAAACTTCAGCATCCTTGCTCATTCGGTTTTTGTATAAAAACTGACACATGTGTCAAAGGTGTGATGGTTTTGTGAATAAGTAATAAATCCTGACAAGTTGGACCTTATCATTCCATTCAGCCTAAGGTGAGGTAGGGGCCTGAGGTAATAATGGAGGCAACTTAAAATCTCTAGCTTGGACTTACGTGATGACTAGCCTTGTTCATCTATGCTATTGCTGGTATAAAATATTTCTGATGACAAATATGTCTGGCCAAATTCATCCCTGGTGTAATTCCATAGAGGCCAATGGAGTTACACCAGGGATGGATTTGGTCTCTCAGATTTATTTTAAATGAAGGCTACAGGAGCTTTGCCATAAAGGCAGTTGCCTGAATATAAAACCTTCTTACTCAATCTCAATACAGATTCGAGTGGTACACATTTTATAATAAGGACAATGATTACCAGATTGATTTATAGGCACTTTAGTCAAAGGCTATGTTAGAGCACAGATCCCAGAGGTGAAAAAGCAATTATTACTCTGAACCAGCCTGATCCCTAGATATCCATAGCTCACCTAACACTGAAGGATCCATTTCAAATGTCTTTGCAAACAAAACAAAACAAACCCTTCTCTAAAATTCTTCTCTTAGCAAAAGGAGGGAAGAGGGGCGATGTAAGGAGAACAAATAAAGAGAGTGATGTTCAAGTTGAACCAGTGCTGCCAAAAATTAGAGGGAAATAATTGTTGTAATCTATAAAAGGGAGAAATAAAATGTTTGCATGCCAGACTTCTGCTGTACTGGCAAATCTTAAATTTACATCCTGTACTCAAAGGTTGGGATAGCGAGGTGAGCAGTTTAGGTGGAATATTCTGTAAAGCTGGACTTTCATGCAGGAAGCATATCTCCATGGGAACACATGAATGTCAGTATATTTTTCCCAGTAAAAGCTGATGCCCTTGCTACTTAATTTTCATTAAAAGCTTTCTTATGAGTGAATTTAAAAGGAAGTACAGCAATACAGAAAAAACAATGCTGGATGGATTAAGTGCAAGGCAGAAGCAGTGTTACTCCAGATGACTGACTAGCTCTTAAGCTTTGAGAAGGAATTCAGAGTTAGGGCAATGAGGAAGCCACTATGTATCTTCATACTTAGCTGCAAGTAGTGTGGATTGAGTCAATGGAATCTGATATAATGTTTCCAGACCACAGGGAGAAGAAAGGAGATCTGAAGACATCACTATTATTGATTTGTTCAATCTAAACAGACAAGACAGACAAAGGGGGAGGGAAACGCATGCAACAGGTGTGTACAATGATCTGTATGGTGGTTGGCAAACGGTATGGTAGCCATACAATTTTCTGGGGAGGGAGTGTTTTGTTTTTATATGTATGTGTGTGTGTGTGGGCAAGTCTATACTGCAGCGCTACATTGGCACAGCGGCATGAGTGCTGCTGTAGCACATCTGGTGAAGACACACTATGCTGACAGGAGAGCATTCTTCTGTCTGCATAATTAAGCCACCTCTGCGAGAAGCGGAAGCTATGTTGGTGGGAGAATGTCTCCTGCCGACGTAGCGCTGGTGTAGACTGCACAAAACTTGTGTCACTCGGGGGGGGGAGGGGAGAGGGGCTTTTTCACAGCCCCTAAGTAAAGTAAGTTAGAGCGACTTAAGTGCTAGTATAGACTTGCCCTTAGTGTCTGTGTGCGTGTGTGGGAGAAGAAGAGAAAGACATGCAGGTAACTTGAAAGACAAAGGAAAGAGAACACTGATGGGGATAAGCAAATGGTTGGGAGAAGAAAGTGCAGGAGAGCGAGAGGGAAAATTGGAGAGGAGCATGGAGAGCAGAGCAGTGAGGCTGGCAGCAAAGGGCCTGTGAAGGAGAAGACAGGAGAAAGATTTACATGGATTAAGAGTTGGCTAACGGATAAGTCTCAAAATGTCTTTGTAAACAGGGAATTGTCATTGAGTGTGTGTGTTTCTAATGGGTTTGACTGGGGCTGGTTCTTGGCCTTACACTATTTAACGTTTTTATCAATGACTTGGAAGAAAACAAAATAATCATCGATAAAGACTGCAGGTGACACCAAAAAATGGGGAAATAGTAAATAATAAAGAGGACAGGTCATTGATAGAGCAGTCTGGATCATTTGGTGAATTGGGTGCAAGCAAACAATATACGTTTTTAATACGGCTGAATCTAAATGTATTCATCTAGGAACACAGGACGTAGGGCGTACTTCCATGATGGGAAGCAGTGATTCTGACAAAGATGTGGGGATGGGGGTAGATCATCAGATGACTATGAGTTCCCAATGTAATTCTGTGGCTGAAAGAGCTAATGGTACTCCTGGGATACATAAATAGGGGAATCTTGAATAGGAGAAGAGAGGTTATTTTACCTCTGTATTTGGCACTGGTGCAACTGCTGCTGGAGTACTGTGTCCAGTTCTGGTGTTCACAGTTCAAGGAAGACGTTGATACATTGTAGATGGTTCAGAGACGAGTCATGAAAAAGAATCTGAAAACATGCTTTTAGTTACAGACTCAAAGAGCTCAACTCTATTTTTTTTTAATAAAGAGAAGGCTAAAGAGTGATTTGGTCACAATGTAGAAGTACCTTCCCCATGGGTATTTAATAGTGGGGTCTTCAGTCTAACAGGAAAAGGTGTAATATGATCCAATGGGTGGAAGTTGAAACGGAACAAATTCAGATTAGAAATAAGGTGTAAATTTTTAACAATTAGCAGGTAGAACAATGTATCAAGGGTTGTGGTAGATTCACCATCACTGGCAATTTTTAAATCAAGATTGGATGTTTAAGTAAAATATATGCTCTAGGAATTATTTTGGGGAAGTTGTATGGCCTATGTAATACAGGAGGTCAGACTAGATGATCACAACGGTCCCTTTTGGGCATGGAATCTATGATTCTAAGGTCACAGAAAAGAGCCAATCAACAGAGGAGGAAAACTTGAGGCCTGTTTTCCTGAATGCAGGAACATCGTAAGCAGAGGCTGCATAGTGAATAGTTTGGAAAGCTATTAAGAGAACACAAATGGTAGTAGGGATGGCTGAAATCCACCTCAGTTGGGCTGATCCAGGCTTCCACCAATGACTGGTAAACGAAGCGAAGTTAGGTCTATGTTTCTCAACTTTGTTCCATTTACTGCCAACCCCTAACCCATGTTTTAAATATTCCCTGACTCTTCTGGTCCTCAGAACTGAAATGCGATGCCTGCACCAAACACTGTCTTTCGACATTTTCACTCCCTGATTCCGCTGCTAGCTAGCTTGGAATTTTATGCCCGCACATAAGCCCTTCTACTCTGAGACTGTCGTACTCATCAAACATTCAGAAGTCTGTTTGCCAGAGTGCCACCGATGCAACATCCAAGCAGAATTTTGCTTCCCCCAGATGTTAAGAAGCAGCACTGGAAAGCTGCCTTCCCGCTGCTAATATGGCAGCACAGAAGCCCAGTGTTTCTTATTTACCGTTTTAGGTGACCCAGAGGCTCAATTAGAGGATGCGGTGGGTGTGGACATCTAAACCCTTCTTGCAGCCCCAAGAATCTCTCCCACTCTCATTTTATTTCCCACTTCCTCATCATCAAGCCCCATCACAGCAATTATCCCATCCCTCTGGCCAAACACGGATACAATTCCCTCTGACTTTGAAACCAGTCAACATCAGTCTTGAAATGGAGAGGTAGCTACCGAAAGTGACATGAAACACTCTTTCCAACCCAGGGGAAAAGCAGACATTCTCTGTAGAGTTCACAGCCCAGAGCAAAAGCCCTGCTCATTGCACTACAGCTAGAACACACATAAGGCTGGCCCTTGCTGTTCTTGCTTTTCTGTAACCCAGGTCACAACCACGTGTGAGGCAACTGCCTGAAAAACACCAAGTGAACCCTATTTCTGGTTAAGGCCTCAGACTGGAAGAACAAGGAAAGAGCTGTAAAGAGAAGAGAGGCTTTCATTCACTCTAAAAAGATATTCCCTCCAGCTCTAACTAGATATTGGATGAGAAAGCGACGGAAGAGCAGCAAGAGGCTAGAGACTTAAACAGAAACAGAAAGAGAATGATTGGTCACCTAAAGGGCCAGAGAAGAAACAGCAAGAGAAGAACGTATGGATGCAGAGGTCCACACTAGCATATCCCTATGCAGAATCAAGGCCTAAATCTGACTCTAAAAACCAATAGAATTAAAAAGCGAGTTATATAATTTCTATAGGATTTTTAAAACCAATTTAAAGAATTTAATAGAAACAACATCGTTGCTCTAGCATTCTCTAGGTTGGTGTAAAAATTGACACAAGTGTTATTCTCTATTACATTCTACACGATTTTCTAACACAGCACCAATGCTTTCATATTGGGCCACAGGGAGGAATTTGATAACACAGCAGAAAGCAGGGAACTGACTATTCTGTCTCTATTAGGACAGCTGGAAATTAAAGTAAGTGGGCTACTGAGAACAATGGGGTCAGAGCCAACGGAAAAGCAACTTCCAAACATTTCAATTTTAGGGGTTTCCAACTATGGAAAATTGGTGCCATGCGGCTTTTGCTCAGGTCAGGACACTAAGGAAAGAACATTTAAAAAGCATGACAGTCCATTTAACAAGCTTCTCTCTGCCATAGACACTCCAGTCCCTTCAGCAAAGGCATGCTTGTCTGTGCTGTGACAGACCCAGGCCAGTGGGGTACAGGAGTCTGGTAGAGGGCAAATATACTGGTCACTGGATAAGTAGTTTTCTGTTCCCTGGGTGACCAGAGCAGGGGCTGCACTAGAATAATCAGGAACCTGCTAGAACCAATTAAGGCAGACAGGCTGATTAGAACACCTGTACCAATCAAGGCAGGCTAATCAGGGCACCTGGGTTTAAAAAGGAGCTCACTCCAGTCAGAGAGGGGAGAGCTAGAGGAGAGGAAGTGTGTGTGAGCAGCTGAGAGTGAGAAGGTATGCTTCTGGAGGACTAAGGAGTATAAGCGTTATCAGACACCAGGAGGAAGGTTCTGTGGTGAGGATAAAGAAGGTGTTTGGAGGAGGCCATGGGGAAGTAGCCCAGGGAGTTGTAGCTGTCATGCAGCTGTTACAAGAGGCACTATAGACAGCTGCAATCCACAGGGCCCTGGGCTGGAACCTGGAGTAGAGGGTGGGCCAGGATTCCCCCCAAACCTCCCAACTCCTGATCAGACACAGGAGAAGTTGATCCAGACTGTGGGGAAGATCACTGAGGTGAGCAAATCTGCCAAATAAGCACAGGACCCACCAAGGTACAGGAGGAACTTTATCACAGTGCATATGTTCTTAATCCATTTTGTAAGGAAAATATGCCCAGAAAGGTAAGCACTTTTTGTGAGGATGCTGTGAGTGGAAAAGCTCCACACTAGATTCTCCTGATAGGAGTAAGGGTTATGATGAATAAGAAGGAGCCATTGTGACCATAGTATTAGTTTTGTAACCAGTATTTCAATACAGCTGAAAGCTCCAGTACTTTTGACCGTTAACAGAAAAATAAACATTTTATTTTGAAAGGGATAATATTGACAGCAAAAGAACTAAAAATATAAATATGAATAAAGTGAAGCTGTTTGCATGTTTTTGTCAAACCTTTAAAAAACCAGTTTGGTAACAATAAGAATGGCCATAGGAACCAGAGTCTGTCTGAAGGGAGTCCTAGGCTCTCCGACAAGGGTGAGGGCCAGGGGAAAATGCTGCTATTACTACGTGTCTAGTGAGATGAAAGCAGAATTTTGAGAATGGTAACACATCTGAATGCAGACACAGAACAGATATCTCTAGGCAAAGATACTGCCTGGGCTACTTGCAACATTTTTGCTGTTTTGAAAAGTTGATAGACTTGGGGAGAAAAGGAGGTGGGGCAGTCTGGAGTTGCTTCTCTTCAAACTCGCTGCTTATTCATGCCATTAATATTTTAGGATGACAGAAAGAGAAGCAAGTTGGGGGTTTGAGTCAGAAAATAGGGGTCTAATTAATAGTTAATTGGTGGATTTAGAGTTTGTTGTTTGTAATCATTACCAAATATTTTATATCTAACGTATCCAGTAATGCCAGATGTGAGCCAGGCGCCCATCTCTCATTTTGTATGTGTATCTGGAAATTCTGGTTACTTGGCCCAGATGCCAAAAAGCTATAGCCTTTTAAGCTCTAGAATAAATCGCTTTGGATACTTAGCTACCCAAGAGCAGAGAGAGACTTATATGGGAATTAGTTGCTCCAGCAGATGATCGGCTTATTCTACTAGCCTTTATAATTTTATCTTGTTCAGGAAGAATAGGATTTAGGAGAAGTCTGAGTCATTCTAATAAAACATATAATTGTGTCTGTGTTATAATTGTAAGTGTAGGATTATGCCTATTATTAGCTGTCTCAGTTGGCAGGAGCAGTGTTCGTAACCATGACTGAAGACTACCTCAACCCAGCTTAGGGTTTTGAGTTCAAAAGCATAGTAGAGTTTTGACAGACAGAAGAAAAAATGGCTTCTTACCAAATCTTCTCCCAGGCAATCAAATAATATTGTGAAACTTTACGTTTATATAGCATCCCCATGTATTCCAAAGTAAATATATAAATACAGCACATATGAAGTGCATCTCCCCTGGAAAGATAAACAATGAAGATCATGAGCACAAGCAATTGCACAAGGAGGGATGCAGTCCATGCAGAGTAGGTAGGGTGTGGGGTTTTATGGCCTCTTCTGAAAGACCCATACACAGTAAATTATATGGAAATCAATGTATCGTCATTGGAAAGTTAAAGGGCTTGGTAGATTCTGTTACCATTTAAACCCAAAAATCAATTGGTAGGAAACTTATGTTTTCTTGAAATTCTTATTAATAGTATCTGGGGGATCCCCATGCATGCTGATTGACACTAGAATTGTGCAAATAATAGATTTTTCAGTTCACTGGCAATTAAAAAAGAATAATTTCAGGTCAAACAATGTTTCATTTGACCTGAAACAAAATGTTTCATTTAGGAATTGAGCACTTAACATTTTTAATTTCATTTTTAAAGGAAGTTTCAAAACAAAAAAGTCGTTTCCAAACAAAAATGTTTCTTTTAGAAAATGGCAAAATAAAACTGATTTAAAAAAATTTTTTTTCAGCTGAAACAATTCCATGAAATTGCCACCGATTCACAAAATGTTTCAATGCCACTGAATCTGCATTTTTTTTGCTAAAAAAATTGTTGGTTGAAAAATTTCACCTAGCTCCAGTTGAGACCGTTTGCACATGCTGGGGTCTCTTGTATTTCATCTGTTTTAGTTATTGCTATTAAAATGTAACTCAATCATTTCTGCTATACTTGATGAATGGATGAGTCCCATGCAATTCACATATTGTGTCAATAACAACACAAGGGACAGGACAATGGTAAATCAGGGCAATCGTGAATCAGGCCCCCCTGAACTTTGCACTGATAAGTAGCTGTACTTACGTGTCACCTGTGATTTAAGAATCCCCCCTCCTTACACTCTCCACCATGGAGTCACAGGGACTACTCATGTGATCAAAGTTAAATATGTGCTTAGCTGGTTTCCATGACTACAGCCAGAATGCTGCACACCTTAAAGGTTCAAGGCCTTTGTCCCTTCCCACTTTTAAAAAAAAATCATCTTAAATATTTTTGCTAGATGTTTTTAGAGTGATCCTCTCATTTGGTATCTTCAAGTTTTTTTAAAACCTGGTCAGCTTCATTTGTTTTTATATACATGTATTTTAAGCAGGTGGAATTTGATAATGTTTTTATTATATTTGCTTTTATTCTGTTGTACAGCTCCCCTGGTGCTTTGGCAGGGGAACCGCATTAAAAAGAGATGAATGAATAAATAATAAGTAGAATTTAAGAAAGACAAACACTGAGGTTTTTTTGCACTTTTTGCCAGTCTATCATGTTTTTTTCTAAAGCAGACACGTTCTAATTTGAGGTAACCATGCAACCTGCTCAAAGATTTTTCACAATCAGAAGATGTGTCCTTCATCTTGATTTAATGAAAATGGTCATTTTGCTGTGGGTTTGTGTGTTGTACATTCAGGAACTGAGTATACCCATTTGAGTTTTTGTAAATATAAGATGCCCTGCAGATTGTTTCTATTGTTTTAAAATTCCAATTAACACTATATTGGTACTTTCGCCAAATGAAATTACTACCCATTTTTCAGATCATGATTGCTGTGTTTCAACTTGTAGTTGTTTCTCTTACCTTTAAAAGTTATTCCTTTGTATCTCCTTTTTCCCTTGTATGCCTGTTTGTCCAATATATCACACAAACTGATTCTTCTTGAACCTCTCATTTTATCAGGCACAATACCATGAAAAGCAGTGATTTGTGGGCTTGGGCTAGCAGCGACAATGCATGCCTGGGTCACTAGTAATTAAGGAATGTCAGTGGTCAGGAAGGGGAAAATCAGTTCAAGCCAAACCGAAGCATTTAGATATTTTACTGCTGCATCCTTTTAGGCCTCTCTCAACTTATAAATATTAATTTAAAGACTACCAACAAGGACAGTAAACGGATTTAGGCATAAAACTTCCTGTCAGCAGTGATTTATGCCCAATAAAAGGAGAGCTGGATAGAGAGCCTGCTTCGCTAAGTTTATGATAGACAGTGAAATAGTGCCATCAGAATAAAAAGGGCTTTCACTATGTCGTCTGCTGTACGGGGGCCTCCATTCTTAATAAGCATCATGGTGGTACTGTATTGTTTTCTTTTATAAACACATTTGACTTAGTGAGGGAAAGGTCCATGACAGTACCTACAATGGCAATGAACTTGTGTGGTTTTGCATGATCAGCACAATATATAAGCAAAACGATAATACATTATCCTTTTTTATATTAGTAGTAAAATCACATTGAACTTGGGTACGCCAGCGTAAGGTGTCAAAGCTGCATTTCTTTCATATGAATGCCAGAATTGCAAATACAAGGGAAAAAGTCAGAAGACCCTAGATAATGCATTGAAATGGGCTTTGAAAATGCAAAGACCAAAAGATACACTGATATGTTACTTAAAAAAAAAAACTTTTACAGGACCAGAAAGAAGAAAGCAGATATTCTCTGTAAATTATAATATATGGTCAGAGAAAAAAGCATGAGCTTTTAAATTCATTACCCCGTTCTTCTGAAAAAATCACAATTAATTCATTATATTATTCTTGCTCACAAACATGAGCACAAAACACCTAAATACTTACTGACTGTGAGCTAAATAGAAAACTTTAGTCATGACAAAAGTATTAAACTGAATTTAAGAAAAATGAATGTCATATTTCTAAGTCCTCTCTGTTCCATCCAAACAGAGCATGTGTGACCTCAACATGCTGAACTTAGCCTCTGTTGTACTCTTTAGCTTTATCCTGTCTCTGAAGCTAGATCTACAAATGGACACACAAAGCACATACTAGACTATCGAATAAACCTCACTTGTTCCCACATTCACTTTAGTAATAGAACAGCAGTTAAAACAGTAAAACACAATAGACACACCTCTACCCCGCTATAATGTGGTTGTGGGGAGCCAAAAGTCCCTACTGCGTTATAGCTGAAACCCCGTTATATCGGGGTAGGGGAGGCAGGGCTCCGGCGGTGATTTAAAGAGCTCTGGGCTCCAGCCGCTGTGGGGAGCCCCAGGCCCTTTAAATAGCCGGCAAGACCCGCTGCTGCAGCCCCGGGGTAGCGGTAGCAGGGCTCCGGCGGTGTTTTAAAGGGCCCGGGGCTCCCCGCAGCAGCCGGAGCCCCGGACGCTTTAAAGCGCCACTGGAACCCTGCTGCTACCGCGCTATACGCGAACCCATGTTATATCGGGTCACGTTATAGCGGGGTAGAGGTGTACCCCAATATAGCTTTCTTCTTTTATTTGAAGTTTGCTAGTTTAATGCTTTGGGCCTGAGGCCTAGTAAAAGGCATTCCATCATGAAGCTGGTTCAGTTTCCCATGGGTTCACTCAGTTATAAAAGTTATTTCTTTGTGTCGATACGCTGGGCAAAAGCAGCACACCTTGCCAATGGCTGCCACCTCTGGAAAAGGGTAATTTATAGGGGGAATTCCTCCCAAATGAATGGGCATACATTGCTGTACATGGTCACTATGACTTGATTCCGTAACACTGCAGTGAGGGAGGTCTTCATGGAAACTGTACATGGGTGACAAGTGGAAAGGACAATGGAGATGCAGGGAGAATGGAGACACCTATTTGGGAAAATACTCTTTTGAAAAAATGCTGTACATTACAGCAATGCTTTGTCGATGGAATTAACATGAAACAAGAGTCCTTGGAGAGGCTCATTCTGGAGAGAAATGAAAAATACATAAAACTTTGTTTAATTTATGGAATTTATATGCTGCTGACCAGTAAGTATAAAGTTCTGTTCCCTTGGTCCTCACTATCACTCATGTATTACTTGTCAGTAAATGTGGTGCACTCAGAACATAACAGCTACGGTAATATTTCTGTTCCCACTGCAGCTTTACTACACCCATGAAACTCCGTAATCTTTAAATTCCCTCACTGTTAACATCTGCTGAAACATTATTGGTCCCAGCATAGCCAAGCTGCTCTGAAATTACATTTAGCAGAGTAGTTAATGCTAACAGTATAATTCTAGAAGCAACCATGTTTTTAAAAGGCTTTTTAAATGGCACAAGGACTGTGCTTCCTTTGCCTTTTAGTCCTTTCCCACTTTTCTGTTTTCTATCATTATCTCATTTGTATGCTAAGAACTGTGTTTAAATAGCATTTTCAGATCAATGTATTATAATTCTATTTCTATTTCTTGGCCTAAATCTCTAAAATTAACTTCTGAAAACACTCTTTTAGTGTGCTAAAAAGATTCAGCTGCAGGATCGGATTATAAGTGTTTAGAGGGTTGAGGTTGGAAATTAATCAGGGTTTTAATAAAATGAATATATTTTATCACCCAGCTAGGATGCGCTGCATATTTTAAATTCAAATGGTCTTACACATAAGCAAAATAAACAGGTGGCATATAGCCTTTGCTAATGAGGATCTCACAGTATATTCATTTTCTGATCGTAAAGAGTTCACATATTCAGGGCTTTGCTTTTATAAGGGAATAGCTGCACAGAGGATATTTAAACTTAAACAACATAACTACTGACTGTTATAAACATAACAATGTAAACATTCTAGTGAGATGTTACTCAAAAAATTACAATACAAGCATAGTATGGTGCAGTATGCAGACCTGTATGCTAAATATTCCATTAATACAATTGTTATACACAAAGATAATTTAGTAACACATTAGCAGACCAAATAAACTTCAGAAAAATTATTATATTCACTCTCCTTGAGTGATTTTTCCTCCAAAGAAAAAAGTTAAACTTAAAATTTGTACTTGCATGTCAATGACTAGAGAATGTATTATATCCACTCAAACATTTAGCAGTTTCAAAATCATCAGGTGTGTGCACAACAATTCTGCCATCTTTGTTTTACAAAAATCAATGCCTCCCTTCTGTAAATGAAGAATTATTTTATGTTACCTGTGTAAAACACAGCACGTAAAATATTATGATGTTCATATATTTAGAATATTTATTTAACCAATTTAACTGTATTTTTTCATTTATTAAAAAATACCTGTACTAATTTTAAATTTAAAAAAATATATTTTGGTCATTGTTGCATATTTACAAAAAGATGGCCCATAAAGCTTTGCAGCTTTAATAATATTTATCTGCATTACCTAGACTTGCACAAGAATATATATAGTGCTTTCTATCTTAAAATATAATTGGTGCCTGATTCAAGCACAGAGGTAATGACATCTGTGCCAGATTATAGTTAACATTTGTCTGCCTCTAAACTCTGTTTTTATCTTCTCATATCCCATCTACTTCTTTTGTTAGAATTTTCTGCATAAGTATCCGTCAAGGCTGATTCCCCACTCTGGCACTTCAAGTGCAGAAGGCGGGGCCCACAAGGATTCTAAAAATTAATACTTGCCACTCAAGGCTTGTACTAAACTCTCAAAGTTACAGCTTTTCTCTGACCTTGGATTGGTAGATGCTGCCACCACCCAAGTGCAAAACCCCTTTGAGAACCCAGGAAGACGCACTTGGGAATTCCTTCCTGTGGAGTATCCTGAAGTCCTTTCACCCCCTAACTGCTTCCCCTCCCCATCTCTGGGGAAGAACTACAGGAAAAAAAAAAAAAAAAGAAAAGAAATCAGCTGTTGCCACCAGCTAATTAAACATGTGCACAAACCTCTTAGGACACAAAAATCCAATTCTGTTCTTTAAAAAAGGTCAATTTTATTAAAAAAACAAAAGGAAGAAAATACATCTGGGAACTTAGGCTATTGCTAGATTTAAAAAGAGCAACTACAAGGATTAAGCATCAAGAATAGTATCTTGAGGTCCATCTTAAAGATTAAAAGCACAACAAAAGCACCTGGGGTTAGCACAAAGGAGTCCACAAGTCATAAAGAAATAAAAGGGATAAACCTAATGGTGTGTCCCTAGACATTTCCTGATCAACTTACATATCCGGGGTTTTAAATGAGTAGTTTCTAGGTATAATCCTGACGGGTTTTCATACCTGGCTCAAGATTCTCACAGCATAACTCTGCCCTGTCTGCCTCTTCCCCGGAGAACAGCAGACAGACAGACAAAAGGAGAGTCTTGTTCCAATTTTAAAAGTTCTAGCTTTCCCATTGGGTCTTTTGGCCAGGTGCCCATGCACTTCCTTTTACCTAGGCATAGCAGTGAGACTTTTTAACCCTTTACAGGTAGAGCAATTAAAGAACAGCTACTAAGAGAGATTTTAAAGTTACTGGCTGGCTGGCTGTCCAAAAAAGGGAGCTACACCCCCACCCCCATTTATCACAGTATCAGTATCCATAATGACATCATCTAACGTTAGTTAGAGCCACTCCACTGAAGGGGTTTCACAGGAGTGTCTTGCTGGTAATTACTGTGGCTCCAATAACTACAGTCAATCCAAAGGCCTTTATTAAAAATTATCCAATCTGTCTTTACACATCCTCCTATGCAGTAGTCCTAGACAGAAATTTTTAATAGGGATGTCTTTTGTTATTGTTTTCTTATTGTTTATAATCCTATATTATGGCCTTGCTCAAACTAGTAAAATAAAGTGTTATAAACGAGGGTTACTACGGCTGAAGTATTACAGCATATACATTATTGCAAGTAATACAAAGCTTTCTTTTTGTTGGATATTAGAGTAAAATGTGCAATATAATATAGTTTTGGAATCTGATTGTCTCTGTGAAGCTGTCATCCCCATATCTAAATTCCCAAAATAAAATAACAAAGTATAGCACCCATCTAAGCATGGGCTAGTTTAGACATTAGATATAGTATGTGCCAAATTGTTCACTTGGTAAGTAACTGGTCAGTAATACTGGAAAGAAAAATAGTAAATCAGAAGCACCTGTGAGGTTCATTGAATCTACCAGCAGCACTGACAGCTTTAAATGCAGCTGGCCTCAGCTCTTTGCCAGATCAGACCACAAACCATGTGAATGGCATGGGTCTCCCCCGTCATCACAAAGTTGGAAGACCTCTGAAAAGACAAGCTGAAACCCATTTTGTGGATCGCTGTCACCAGTACCTCTATGTGGAGGAGTCAATTACAAGCTCTTTACTGTGACTTATGAGACTCAGGACTTGCATAGTTTTTCCATTAGGTGAGGAGCTCAAGCAAAACTGCTAAATGTATTTTCAGTGCAAACACCATGAAATTCATATATCTTTGGTCTAGAAATGGTTCAAAACCAGAGATGATTTTGCAAAAGCACTCTTGTTTGCCTGTCAGCCTCGGGACATTGTTAGATAAAGTGGAACCTGAAACCAAACCAACTTGGGTGAAAATTTGGTTTTCAAAAACCTAAATCCAACTAACAATTTTTTGCAAAACCAAAACCTGGTTGTCTTGGTCCATGTCAACTCTATTCAGGAGGGAAAGACTTCCAAGTGTGCTATTTCTAACTTGCAGCTTCGCTCACAGCATGGCTTTGAATAATACCATATTCTAAATGTTAATTTATTATGTTAAAGGTAGACGTAAGGCAAGTGTAATATTGTAATCTTCACTTAATTCACAACAATGTTGCCTGAATTAGACGGTGGTTTCCTTAAAGCAGGATCCATATTTTATAGGTTTGTACAACACCAAATACATAGTCAGCACTGTACAAATAGTATGATTTCCTCTGTACTATACATTATACCTCTGTTTTCTGAAGTGCTTAATAAAAGCTACAAAAAAATTATACTGAAACAGCTCGAGAGATAATTTGAACTTGTTGAGTGATGCTATACCTATGTCATTTATCATAATAGTAGAAATAATACTTAGTGCTCTAGAGCACATTAGCACTTAATTTTTTCCCAAAGTGTTGTACAAACATTTATTAATGGTTTCATTAGTTTATTGATTATAATTATTATGGTCTGACTTGAATGAGCAATATATGCACAACACTTTCCCCTCTTTTTAATGTATAATTCCCATTTCTGAAGAGCAAATACTCCCACAAATTGCCTTTCAGGAAAATAACAGCACTCATTAGGTTTTAAGATGCACTTGGCCTTTGGCTGTCTACCTTATCACATCATTTAAGATGCACTGCCTTTCCTTAATTATAACATGGCTTTAGATGCCAAGGGCCAGCTCCACTGCTCACACTAAGGATATGTCTATGCAGTAATCAGGAGCCGCGAATACTGCACATGTAGGCACACCCAAGCTAACTTCTATCGACCTAGGTCGATAAAAATAGCAGTGTAGCTATGGTAATATGCAGCAGTCTGGGTAGCCACCTAAGTACAGTCCTGCCTAAGACCCAAGGGTATACTCAGTCAGCTAGTCCATGCTGCCATGGCTATCCTGCTATTTTTAGGGAGCTAGCTGAATCAAAGCTAGCTTGGGTATGCCTACAGATACTGTCCCGATTGCAGTGTAGACATACTCTCAGTCACAATAGGGCTGATCTAGCAGGGAGGAGGTCTGACTGAATAGCAGTTCATTAAGTGAGCACTCTCCAGTCTGTGCACTGAATCAGGCAGGGGTCCTATGGAAAAATAGTGTATGATTGTGTAATTAAAGACTGTATCATAATCAGGGAGCTGAATTAAGGTTGTATAAGCAAACTTGATTCTGATATCTCCTAGCTTTTAAGTACTTTTAATATATGGAGATATACCTCTCTCATAGAACTGGAAGGGACCCCAAAAGGTCATTGAGCCCAGCCCCCTGCTTTCACTAGCAGGATCAAGCACTGATTTTTGCCACAGATCCCTAAGTGGCCCCCTCAAGGATTAAACTCAACCCTGGGTTTAGCAGGCCAATGCTCAAACTGGTGAGCTATCCCTCCCCCTACTTGACTTTACCATCTTGATAATCTTTTTTTTTTTTAATTTTAATGCACATAAGTTCCTAGGCTTTTTAAAAATACATATTGAAAAAACTAAAGTTTCATCACATGGCATTATATTAATATCCACTTGGGTCATCAGCAGGATTGGAACTTCTAGGAGCCCCACGCAGACCTCTGCCACCTGAGCTCCTGGACTACTGGGTTATCTTCACTATTTAGACCATCTCTAGAGGAGGATGAAAGAAACACTTTGTCAATGGGTTTCAGAGATATTTGTTGACATCAGAGGAATGAGACTCAAAAATCTTAGATTTCATTCCAGATTCTGGAGAGGAGCATGCTCTAGTGGGCACAAACTCTTCTGCACAAGCTTGACTCCTCCTCATCCCCTCCAACCACTGTATGTCCTAGTCCTGTCTCTTCCTCACTCCAGGCTCCTCATCCTAATCCCATGCTCCTCAACTAGCCTGTCCAGTCACTACTCCTTTAGGTGTCCCACCCCAGTCTCAATCGCCTTGCCCAGGAAGTCCTAATTACACCCTTCTGAACTTCCAGTTTCAGCCTTCTTCCACCCCACACTCAGTCCTAGTCCTCTTGCCCAGCCAGTCCAATCTCTCCCCTCATATTTGTAAAGCATTTAATGAGAGACCCTGATCCTGAGTGAGAGGGTGCTACTGTAATACAAATAATAATACAACAATAATAACAGTAAATGATTATATGTGCTTTACACAGTTGTTTAACAGTTACTTTAGTCTTGCAAGTGACATGGTCATGGGCAGAGTTTTACTGAGTGCTGGAGTGGACCAGTCACTCAGGGTGGGCAAAGATGACTCCTTGAAACTGTTCTCACTCCTTGTGCACCCAGTTTCCATCTCTAGCTTTAATTTTCTATTGCAAAACTTACTTTGTGAGCTTGCTTGGATTTTGTATGTTAGTTTTTTTCCAACAGAAAGCAAAACTAGCTTAAAAGGCTCTCTCACCTAGAAACATCTGTTGAAATTAGCAATTTCAAAAGTACACGGATATAATTTACATTTATACCCACTTTAAGACCCCTATACTCTGCCTGAGGAGTTTAGAGGTACCTTAGTATAAATGATAATCAAGTTTTAGGACTCTGACATACAATAGAATAAAGCCAGAAAGAACAGAATTAAAAAATGGCAGCAAAAATGGTGTCCTGCTGCTTTCTTATTTTTACGCTGGAAGCTCTTTTTTTCCCCTAGTGGAAAAGATGTTTCATAAAATAGCAAGAAAAAAATGTTTTTGAAAAGATTTTTTTTTAACAAAAATTGAATTTAAAACTGAGAAGCTATATTGTAACAGTATTAAGACACTCTTGGGCATGTTTTAATGGTCCATTAATACACGCCTCGGGTGGTTGAATGCATGAAGCTGCACATCCACGACATGTATTAATGAACCACTAAAACATGCCTTGTCATGTGCTAATGCTATACTACAAAGCCTGTAAAGACTCAGAAGTAAGTTTAAAAAACCTGCAGAATGTCATTGTTCTTTGGAAAAAATGTTATGAGAATTGCCCTGTGCATGTGGCAATTGGGTTGTTCTTGTATGCAGTGGATTACTCCACAATATTCAAGCAATAAGCTCTGTGATATCAATGGAAGGAGAACTATTATTAATTATTAAATTGCACCCCAAAGTGTGGTAGGCCTTTTATAGACATGCAAGATGACAAGTCCCTGCCCTAAAGGACTTATTATATAAGTAAACATGATACAGATGGTGAAATGGTTTATATGAAGGAATACGCTACTTTTGCCTACGTTTACTTCTTTATAGCCCTGGTCTATTTTCTCTCTCTCTCTATTTTCTCTAATATAACCCTTTCATAAAACATGCTTTAATTTCTGATTTCATGGTTCTTGATTATCTCAGACAAGACACTGGGCATCCTAATGAAAAAAAGCTTTAGATTTTTTAACTCAAAAAGATGTTCCATGAAGTCCATTAATAGACATAGGGTATGTCTATACTGCAATAAAAGACCCACGGCATGGATGCAGCTGGACCAGGTCAGCTGACTTGGGCTTGTGGGGTTTGGGCAGCCTGGTTATAAAATTGCAGTAGACAGTTGGGCTTGTACTGGAGCTCTGAGACCCCATGAGCGGGGAGGACTCTGACTTGGTGTTGCAAGTATTTTATCGCAGTCTAGACATATCAATAGAGAGCACAATTCAGCAAAGCATTTAAATCCATTCCTGTTCAACAAAATCCTTTACTTTAAATGTGCTTAAGACCCATTGAAATCAAGTGGAACTTAAACACATAAGCACATGCTGAATAGGAATGTATTGCTGAATCAAGATTATGAAACTGCCTTTATAGATGGCACTGAATCATGCTAGCCTTAAATTGTAAGGGGGAATTTTAAAAGAAAAGGAAGTTGAATGCTATTATATTAAAGGATGTAAATAGATTGTGCTAAGGTTCTTCACAATGTTTATATTGAAATTCTGAATAAAATCCCTAAAGCTTTTGAAACAAAAAGTTTAACTATTTGAAAGGGACTACTTAATAGTCAAGATTTCTGAACCAATAAGAAAGCTGTTAGTACACTTTTTTGTTATTGCTTATTTGCTCTGCATTATACTAATTAGGACCAAATATTTCAGAATAATCATTACTTGTAACTTTATTCATAAGATTGTGAAACAAACACATCCTGTAAGTGAAAATAAAAACTAGAGATAAATTCAGCTAATATATAAAAAGGAACAACTACTCCACATAATATAAGAGCATGAAGATAGCCTAACACTTGTACTGTGTAATATGAATCTGATTCTACGAACTAAGTAATTAGCAGCAGAGCATATCACCTCATAGTCCGCAACACTAAAAGGTTTTACAATTACTATAAGGCAACCAATTGTTTCAACACCCGTTGTGACATTATAAAACAAATTAGGTAAACCATATTTTGTAACTATTGTATTCCTGAAAATAAAAATCCAAGGGCTCTGGCCCCTCTACACGATTATGCAAACTACATTCACTTAAGTCTTTTGTTTCCATTGAGAGATTCCTGAAAGTAACAGTATTCACTGGACCCCTAAGATACTGTCCCCTGTACTGTGACAGGGTTAACTAGTACCTGTGACTCTGACTTAGGTTAGATGAGTGGAGTCAGAAAATAAAGTTGAATCTCTTTTCAGCATTCAGAGGGATAGCCCTGTTGGTCTGTATCAGCAAAAACAACAAGGAGTCCTTGTGGCACCTTAGAGACTAAAATTTATTTGGGCATAAGCTTTCGTGGGGTATAACTCACTTCATCAAATGAAGTGGGTTATACTCCTCTTCTCAGCATGTGTCACACCATTACCAAGCTCAATATATGGATCCCCTGTTTGTAGAATCAGGATTAGCTTAGGGCCAGCCCTAACATACAATTCATCATAGTGGTTTTTCTCAGGTTCATATCAATAGTACTTGATAGAACACTTGAGGACAAGAGTACTTGAATACAAGAGGATGAAGTCTATAGTAGAACTTGGAATCCAAAGCTATATAAGCAGTAAATATTCAGGAAAGCAACAAGGAATACATGTTCATCTCTCTCAGAATGACTCGTAACACTTAACCAAAGTGTAGCAACTGCAGCTAACAAGCTAACTATTGAGAGAGGAGAATAAAGAATGGAGGAATAAAATAGGGGTCTTTCTTAGAACGAGAAACTACTTTTTTCCTCAGATATGTGTGAGAATTAACAAGATTGTCCCCTTCTGGTATGAGAACCTCCTCAGAGGAACTAGACCTTCATTTTAGGATGGATGCTCCTGCAGTGCACAGCAACAGAGAAGGATGACTGGAAGAGGCCAGTGCTTGCTGCAGTAGATTATATGTTAGAAATGGTCAAAATAAAATAAAGGGGCAGGGCCCACAGGGGCAAAACAAGTGAATATAGTAAATGCTGGCATAGAGGGACTTTTTAAGGAAGAAAATTGTGGAGGTAAACTTCCAGAGTTTCTTCTGGAGTTGCTCCAGTGCAGCACTGTACATTTAACTGAGGAGTAGCAGAAAGGGTTAAGATATTTTCTGATTAGGAATCAGGAGCTGTTCTTCTGATCCATCCAGACATAAGTTATACTGCCCTGGCACAGACAAGAATTACATGTTTTGCCACTTGTTTTTTTGTTTTTGTTTTTCTACTTGCTGTTTGTCTACAAGTGAACAGTCAACAAGTGAACAAGCATCCATTCTGACTTCAGATCTATAAGAATTTTAGCAGCTAAAATTCCCTGAAACCCTCGGTCTCAAAGCAGGTCTCAACCACTCCCCGTTTTCCCGTCAATAAAGTTACCAAATATGTGATTGCTACTGAAGTTTTAGCTGCTGGGGATAGACAAGTTGCTCGCTGCAAATCAGTCACCTACAAAACATTTTTTCCCACCTGTGTCACAGCTTTAAAGGGAATTTCCACAGACTAAATTTGCAGGACACCAGACTTGGTGTTAATCACGTGGTTATTAGCCATAATGAAATCCAGGCCAATTATAAACTCATCCACTCTCTGCTATCCAGTTCTCTTGCTCCAGTTCGAGAGGTCCAGTTTCTCAGCCCAGTTTTCTCCATTTTGGATGGATGCCCATTCCTCAGTCATTTCTTCATTACAGACCAATTAAGCTGTTCGAGTCTGGATTTTTTTAACCCTCTAGCATTTTTAGTGTACCTACTCTAATAATTGTTACATTTGAGTCAGTGTCCACAATTTCTATGCATTTCACAGTCCTTATTACGCATTCAGTGGCTATGCTCCCATTATTGCTGTTCAGCTGCCCAGATCTAAACAAAAACTGTGGGATTACTCTCCAAACCCCCAAGTTTTGACTTTTCAGCTCTATGACAGCCTGTTTCCCAAACTCAGATGTTCTGTCCTGTCTTCCCTGGACTTTGACACACTTTTTGATGGCCAATCTTTTCACAGCGCTAGCATATAACAGACCTGATTCCTTTATTTTTATTTATTTATTTTTACATTATTGTCACTCTCTTTTGCTGTGCTAACTGAATTTAACATTTTTTCTAAACATTCGAAGTGTCATGGACCAGATTAGAATCCCCTTTTCCATCATGCATTTTAGACATAGATCTGTGCTTATCAGGCTTATGGCAGACAGCTTCCACCTTCCTCACTAGAAGCTTCATGGAAGCACTCCAGTCATCTAGCAAATTCCTTAACCTCATGAAGTGTCTTCAGTTTCCTTTTAGTGATCCTGATCTGCAAGTCCATATCCAGTTAAGTGTCCATAAGCTGGCCCATGCTTGTGAAGTTGATGGTCACCTCTCTTTTCTCGTTTGCCAGCCTGGACTGGGCATGTTGTTACTCTTTCAAAATATACCATATACTTGGCAGCTGCTGATTTGCAAATTTTTTACTTCCAGCTGACTGGATTGGACCTTTGCCTCTGGATCATCTCTCATTCCTTTTTGAGAAGCTTCCAGATCCCATTTTAGTTCTTTCTAAGAAGCTCCCAGGCCTTGTTTTAGGTCCTTCCTTAGATCTCATAATTCCTTCTGGCCACCTTTTATTAGCTTTTGGAGCAGCTTTGATTTCTGTGAGTATCTTCATTATTTGTTCCATCTCAGTCCAACAGGAATACCAGCTCACAATGCCTTTCCTTGGAAGTTCTAGCTTGCTTCTGACACCAGTGTCAACCCCCTGCCAAGACATAGCACACATTGGAGTCTTGCAGTTTAGTTTTCCATTAAAGGAGAGACTGGTGTCTCCGGTGGAACCATACAATAATCCCCATGTAAGTGTATAGGATACAAATGCTAAGGAAATGTTACCTATACATGAAACCAGAAACCAAGAATGACAAATAAATTTGCAGTATTTTTGTTGTATTGCTTATGAAATAGTATCAACCCACATACATCTTCTGAACATTAGTAAGAAAGCCTCCAGGCAGGAGAGGACTTAGAGAATTACACAGGTTTATTACTAAGAGCTGCCAACACAGGCTGGGAGGATCACTCCAAAATGCTATGTGGGCATGCCCTGAGAGGACTAGAGAATGAAAGCTGAGATTCTCATCTGATCACATGCCTCCAAGAACTGGGGTTTAAGAAACACACCAAATGATCGTGATACAATCATGACAGCTTGCAACAGTGCATCCATATTTTTTATTCCCAAAACTGGAGGTCCTAACCATACATCAACTCAAGGTTGCTCTCTTCTTGAACATGGCATGTTTTAGACTTCTAGCTACACACCTGATTCAATGTTACTCAGGGTTTTGAAGTTACATGAGTGGAATGTGTAATTGCTCTAACTTCAACCTCAGGAAAGATGGCAAGATTTTGGGAGAAGATAGGTGGTGAACCCTGATATTTGAACTCATTCTATTATAATTGCATGGTTATATAATCATGTCTAAATGTTGGAACAGGCAATTTAATATGTCCAAAGTTAATATGCTGAGCCTTAATTTTTTAAAATAATGAATACTTTTCTTTGTAGAACTTCTAAGAGAAACCTCCAATGTGTGGCCTTCAGACCTCTTAATTGTGACTCTGAAGGGTGTCTGTGTTAAGAAGAAAATGTGTATTTGATCACAGATATCTTATTTTTCTGGAGGGGAGGCATAATGTAGAGAGATGCAATTTCTGAGCTGCTGTGCCTTTAAGAACAGGGAAGCAGGCACTAACAGGGAAGAGGGGCATGAGTCTTCTAGTTTTCCCAAGATGGGGAAGGGAAAGTAAAAAGACAAGCAGCACATCAGAGGACCCACAAAAAGTGGTAGGAAGTGACAGCAATTGATTTTTTATGTGGGAGGAAGCTCCACTGCAATCAATTTTAGTGGGGACTCAGTAATTGACTTTGGGAGAGAAGAATTGGTTTGGGGCAGTGGTTGAGGGAATAGAGGCAGAAGGGAAAGATTTTGTGGAGTGAGGGGTATTGCTGAGGAGCAAGTATCAATAGTAATGCAAAAAAGGAAGAAGTGTTCAATAAATATTTCTGTTCTGTATTGGGGGGAGGGAAGATGACATAGTACTATCATATGATAGCACTTTTTCCATTACACTAGTTTTGCAGGAAGATATTAAACAGCAGCTACTAAAGTTAGGCATTTTTAAACCAGAAGGTCCAGATAACTTATGTCCAAGAGCTTTAAGAGAGCTGGCTGAGGACAGATTGTTAATGTTGATTTTTAATAAGTCTTGGAACCCTGGGGAAGTTTCATAATACAAGAAGAATGCTAATGTTGTGCCAATATTTAAAAAGGGTAAACAGGTAATTATAGGCCTGTCAGTCTCATATCGATCCCAGGCAAGATAATGGAGCAGCTGATATGGGACTCAATTAATAAAGAATTAAGAGAGTAATATAATTAATACCAATCAACCTGTCAAACTATCGATCTCTTTTTGATGTGATTACAGGTTTGGTTAATAAAGGCACTAGCTTTGATGTAATACATTTAGATCCTGTAAGGCATTTGATTTGGACATTTTGATGAAAAAACTAGAAAGATGTAAAATTAACATGGCACACATTACATGGATGAAAAGTTGGTTAACTTATAGGTCAGAGCATGCTATTGTAAACAGGAAATCATTACTGAATGGATGTGTTTCTAGTGGGAACACACAGGGATTGGTTCTTGGTCCTATACTGTTTAACATTTTTATTAGTGACCTGGAAGAAAACATAAAATCATCACTGATAAAGTTTGCAGCTAACACAGAAATTGGGGGAAGGGTTAAATAATGATGAGGACAGGTCACTGATGCAGAGTGATTTGGATCGCTTGGTAAGATGGGCAAAAGCAAACAATATGGTTTTTAATATAGGTAAATGTAAACATCTAGTAACAAAGAATACAGGCCATACTTACAGGTTAGGGAAACCTCTCCTGGGAAGCAGGGGTTCTGAAAAAGATGTGGGGGTGGAGGTGGATAATCAACTGAACATAAGTGCCAAGTGCACACTGTGGCCAAAAGAGCTATCTCAAGCAGGAGTAGGGGTAGAGAGACTATTTTATCTTTGTATTCAGCACTGCTGCAACCACCGCAAAATACTGTGTTCAGTTCTAGTGTCACAATTCAAGAAGGATGTTGTTAAATTGGAGAGGGTTTAGAGAAGAGCCATAGGAAAGAAGAAAGGGGGGAGGGGTAGCTCAGTGGTTTGAGCATTAGTCTACTAAACCCAGGGGTGTGAGTTCAGTTCTTGAGGGAGCCATTTAGGGAACTGGGATAAAAATCTGTCTGGGGGATTAGCCCTGCTTTGAGCAGGGGGTTGGACTAGATGATCTCCTGAGGTCCCTTCCAACCCTGATATCCTATGTCAAGGAAACATGCCTTAAAGTGACAGACTCAAGGAGCTCCATCTATTTAGCTTAACAAAGAGGTTAGGCATTAGGAACCGGATGGGGATCTGCTATCAGGCTCCCAGATCAGTTTTTTAAGAACTTAGGAAAGAACAAGGAGGTGACTGAATGAAGAAAAAGTGGCAGTTCTAAACCATACCTCCTCGTTTGATTGTGGCTCCATCACATAATATTTTTGGCCCTTGAACTGAAAAGCTTGGACACCATAGCTCTAGGGTTTAAAGACTGGAGCGATTAAATACAAACAAACACATAAAATCATTCTTCATTTTTGCCAGATAAATCTCTTCCTTTCACTACACCGAGTCCTTTTCCCAGGAGCAAGGAGGCAATCGAATGGTAGAATTAAGACAGCAACTCAAAATTCAGGTAAAATCTCAAACAGAACTACACAGGCTTAAATGTTGTGCATTGTTATCACCCTCTGCTTGCAATGCACCATGCCTTTGATTGTCTTTGGCTGGGTTTCCCATTATTTTGCAGCTGGCTTAGCGCACTCAGTGCCATGATGCTGGTAGAATGCAGACAGGATTGAGGTGGCTCCCTGGGTCTCTCCAGAGACAATAGCGACAATTAAGTCAAAATGCATGTATGTTAGCCGGAAGAGCAACAGGACACTGGTCTCTCTCATTTTTGCCAAGCAGCTTGAGTCTCCCTGCCTGGCTGCCAAGCAAGGATATGATTAATGAAAAGATGTCACAATGATAATTCTTCCTATCAGGAAATAGTGGACAGGAGCTTTTCTTCTTCTTCCTCCTCGTCTTCTTGGGGAATTAGAAGAGAGAAGTCAGGGAAGAAGGCAAAGAACAGAGAGGTGTGGGGAAGACTGAAAACAGTAATACATATAAAAAAATACAGCCTCCCTTCTGCCCACCCCCTTTAATGTTTCTCTGGTGGAGTAATAAGATACCTTCAGTGTTATAAATAGCAGCACAGATGTTGACAGAAAAATGCTCCCTCAATTACCATACAAACTGCTTTACTTGAGTGAACCGTTTAAAGCGGCCTCCAAAGGAAGTTCACTCAAGCAATTCCACAGATTACAGCTAATGAACAATATTTCCTCGCTCCTATTTAGTGCTCATTAAAATGTAAAAGCCTTTCATTTTCAACAGGCACACAATAAATAATTCCGCTCTCTCTCTCCCCCACACCCCTGCCTACTCTGAGCAGCTAGGATAAAAGTGGGGAGGGGGCAAATAAGTGGTTTGGAGAGCAGCAGCCAATTCATTAAAATCCCAGGAAGTGGCTGTTGCTGCTGCTGCTTGTCATGAAATGCGAAGTCTGTGTTTGGAACTCAACAGACAGTTCTCGGTAGACCAGACCGCTCAGACCCATCCAAGCCCAGCCTATGTTTCAGCAAGCTGCCAAGCTAGGGGACAGACAGACAGATCAGTCCCACCACAGGGACAAGGAGGACACAAAGTATATGTGGGCAGAGACTAAAACAAAACAAATAGCTGAAGGGAAAGAAAATGCAGTGATAAAACTTAACACAACTTGGGTTTGGGTTTGTTTTGTCTCTTTTCAAAAACAAACTCCAGCTACTTTAGGCCCCTACAAACTCTCATCCACAAGTAACATTACATTCATGAGTTGTCCCACTGAGTTCAGAAGAGCTACCCACATGTGTAAGTATATGCAAAATCAGAACCTTCCTTTCTTCCTTAGACATTGGGAACAGGGTCTGTTCAAAGCCCTCCGTTCTCCTCCCCACCCTCACTCGGTCTGCACCTGCTAAATAAAAAAGATGTTGGAATATAGGAGACTAGAAGTGTCAATGTATATTTGTATACATTGAAAGGGGAAAACGAGGATTAAATATCCCCAGTAGATGGTGGATTTTTAAAGGAATAAAAACAATTATTACACAGAATAACAGAACCATGGACAATAGGCATCAGAGATTTATAAAGAATAAATCATGCCAGATATGTGGGATTCCTTATTTTTAACTCTTATTTTTAACCAGAATTAGAGTATTTGTGGATGAAGGGATCACATCCGAGGTAACAGCTGTATTTTAATAAATCATTTCATATAGTCTTTCACAAAAACCTTACATGCAAAATCAAGCCCCATTGATTTGGTTTGGACAGGGACAGAAGCTAAATGACCATCCCCCGATAAACAGCAACAGACAGAATGCAGAGGTGTCTAGTTGGCCACTTGAAGGACCTATCTTATTTAACATGTGTGTGAATTATCTAGAAGATGGAGTTAAACACCATGTTAATGAAATTCATTAAGGATGCTAAATTTGAATAAGTTGGGAACAAAAGGGAAGACAGATTGAAAATAGAAAGAAACCTAGGGACACTACAAATATCAGCAGAAACATGGTCCCTTTGCTCTCCATCTCTGCCATAAATTCTATCATCCTTTATGTTGCCCAAGCTCACAACTTGCCATCATTTTTGACTCCTCTCTCTCTCTCTCCCCACACCCAAGTTGTCATCACAAACCATCAGTGCTTCCTCTTAATTATCTCTGAAGCCTGCCCTATCTACCTCCACCACCAAAATTATGGTGCTCTTTCACTTTCCCCATCAGAACCTTCTTGTCTCTGGCTCCCCAATCAAATGGGTGGTAGTGGTTGCACATTGTTGAAATAAAGGCATCTAGAATGTAAGAGGGCATCTTACAGTCCTTCTATATCTCAGTACCTTGGCCAGAGATTGTCTCAAACCAAATCCCTCATCCTAATACTCCTCAGTAGAGGGAGACTTCACATCAGGACGAGAACTTTACTACTTGGGCCTGTCTCTGATTTTAAGCCTTAAAAAACCCAACCAATCAACCACTGTCTTTGAACTTGGGGGTAAACCTGGTGAACCCTGATCCTTTACTTTAAATAAGGTTGTACATGGTGTTAAATTGTCAGGAGATGGCGGTGAAGCAGAGGACTAAGATCCTATACTGACCTAATCTTCAGACCTACATAAACTTGACAGAAATATCACTTTGCAGTGACTTTATGTTTGTTACATTCGTGTGTGGGAAAACGCATTCTCAGGGCTTATGGAGGGCCTGGTGTGGCTATAGCTAGAGGAAACCCATTTGTTACAATGCTGTGGTACAGCATTGTCATTGTGGGATACAATGTGTGTGATAGGGTCACAATTAAAATGAGGTTTCTCTAGCAGGGTAAAAAACAGCAGTTGAATAATTTTTTAAAATTGAAATTACCATTACAAAAATAATGCAGAAGCAGCATAGAACAGATGCTGACTTTGCCTGTGTCAGAGGCTATTTCTGAGGCAGGTAACTTCCTGTGCATTCATATTATTACTATTCTCTCCTTCACTAAAGTCAGCAGGTGTTTGTGGAGTGGAGGAATAATGTGAGGTTTTAATCCCTCTCCCTCACTAGTTTGCTATAAGCCAGCAGCTGTGGTAAAGAAGGAAGTTTACTAGCAATGCAATATTATTGATGCTTTCAACGCTATGCACTTGGCTTTTAACTAAGGTCATTTGAAAATGGTCTTCAACACCCATCTCATTTGCTTTTTTATGCTTGCCAATTTACTGTTGTATTCAAAGTGATTAATTAGTTTGTGGTGAAGGTTTATTAGGTAATCTTTCTGTCAATCAAAAATCACTGAGTTTTCAGTGCAGAATAAGGAACATGCAGCAATTTTTATGAAGATGGAGAATTGATGTCGCTATCATTGTGCACAAAAATAGGAACGTAGTTTAAACATGCTAGAGTACGTAAAAGGCTCAAAAATATTTTTTTTCTTGTTTGTGCTTGAGCAGGACAAAAGAAGTTTGATTCCCCCCTGAATTTTGAATTACATTTTTAATAAGAATTTATGAATCTGAAATAATCCTTTACTTCCACATTTGCTGGTTCAGATAAGGATTTGATGGACTTTTAGGAGTATTTAAAAAAATCAAATAATGAACTCCAGTTACGGACACCAGCACAGAAAAATACTATAACTCACAACTTGGGAAGAGGGGGTGGTTTTTGATATTTAGTTTACTAATCCAGATATGAGCCAAAGACACCATAATAGCATTTCATGGGCTTGACAGATGTTTCTTCATTGGAGACTATTCCAAATTTTGACAACTTGGGAACACAACGAAGAAAAAAATTATAAAGTAGATTTAGGTTTCTCCACTCTCTAAATATGTGCATTATAGTACTTATTTAACTAAAATACTACTTAAATAAGGGATTTAAGAGACTCTGCTGAACTCACTATTGATAAAAAATTAAAAACAAAGATGTATTTTGTAAGAAATATGGGCAGCTAATTATTATGCAACAACATTTTTCAGTATACCTGTATTCACAGTTGATATTATTCCCAAGATTGTATGGAATTTTACAGTGGTCCATACTACACTGACATCTACTTCTATTCTACTGCAAATCATTCTTCCCTATTAGACTTAAATCAGGAAAACAAGAAAAATGGCAGCATATTTTCTGATTTTTTTCCCCTTCCAGGTTAGTAAAGTTACCAGGAACTGAAGGTTTTCCTCAGGATCTTAAACTTTATTGTAAGAAATGCAGTCAAGCAGGGTACTTTCTTGATCAGAAAAGGATTTATAATGAAGAAGCAGGGAAGAGCATCTGCTAGACTCTTAGAGGCGTTATTAGCTGATTAAATTACACACTACATAAATGTAAGTCACTGATAACGTTATGATTTTTACATCATTAAGGTAACATGTAAAAAGATACAGATTAATACCAAGAATTTGACTAGCTTACCACTTTTCAGGGTCATCAGAGCTTTAAATTACACTAATTCTGTCTGAACATTTAAAATGGTATATACCTCTACGAGAATAAAGCGAGAAGTTAAATGGAACGCTTCCTCTATCACTGCCTTGATAAAGCTGTGCGTTATTTTTATCACTCTATTGTACAACACAGGTGATGAACAAGCAGCATCAAATTCGGATGACAGCCATATGAAATTGTACTGATGGACTAATTCTTCCCCCTCCCAGCTAAGTTCAAGGGTTCTTTCTGTGGGCTTTGAGATTATAGATCTGTAGCTAGAACAGGAAAAGATGAAGGGCACATAGGGCGACAAATTGGATAACTTTGACATAAGGGCAGATAATATAAAACCATAATCTGGTGTATATGAAATCAGAGTACCTAAAACCAGCTTTTTCAATTAAAAATATCTGCAGGTATATGATTAAAATAATTATACCACATATTCTAAAGCTTTGATATACACCCACATATATGCAGCATGGATTGATACCAACAAGTTAACGTGAATACATACAGACTTATTTTAGCTGTGAATTCACTCTCGGGAAATTGAATGAATCTAAAGAGAATATTTTTAGTGCTTCAAATCCAGTGGCTATGAGGAAATGAGATAGGAATGGTTCTGGAAGCCAAAGCAATGTTATTGCAGTGCACATTTATCAATCACCATTTTGGGGTTTTGATTCATTTCATTTGACTGTGTTTTACTGAATTTGCTTTTTAGACAGTTGCCTTTTATAGTTTTAGAAACAGCTGAGAGGCTCCATTCAGATGTACACTTTCCTGCATATGACATGAAATTGGAGTAACTATCAATTTACACACATTATTCTGGCATATTGAATGAAGAGACAAAGAGAGAGAAACAGACAACAATTGAGACAGCTAGCTTACAGATCTTTATTGCAGAAGACCATCACAAAAAGCAAATTAGCTGTTTTGTTGAGATTCTCTCAGAAAGATTAATCAACAGCATTTTGTCTATGGGTATGCAATAGATGCCGGTACTCCTTGCATGCCTGTAGTAGATGGATGATACTGATGGCAATCTAACTGGAACATCCTGCCTGAATATGAACAACAGATTTGTCAGTGTGTGACAGGCTGACAGCCCAGCTCCCAGCTGCTTGTCCACTGTTGTTAAATCAGTACCTTGTCTAAGTGTTCAGCAAAGAGGCAATCTGCTTCCTCCATTCGTACAGGCAGGTTGCCAGTTAAAAAACAAGTATTGGCTTTAGGCTGCCGTGCCATAATGCATTGAAAAGATGCAATCTAAACCTCTGTGTGCTCCTTAGGCAACAAATAGCAGGACTTGGACTTTCAGGATCCAGACTATCTTTTTCAAACAACAAAGATAACTGTAAATGGGATCAATGAAAGAAAACCACAAGAATTTAAAATCAGTGGATGACTTAATAGAACCCATTGAAGAAAGAAAATAATGGTTCTTTCTGGTATCAGGGAAGCAAGTTTTTGCGACTTGTGTTAAGGTTGGGTCAACATTTCCATTATAAACCGCTATTTTCAGGGGGCTTACAATTCATTTGTAAAACTTTACTCTATGCTGAAATTTAGCATGCGAGGTCCCACCCCAGGAACACAGCAGAAAAAATAAATAAATATCTTTTTTTAAAATAGAAAGTAATCTATGCAGCTACTTTAATTTACAGGACACAAAAGAAACAACTCATTGGTTTCAGATGCCTACATAATGCCCCCAGCTCTCCCCCCCAAAAAAGTTTTGATTTCAGAAATTCTGCAGGTTATTATTCAGCTACATGAATTAAAAATTGGGGTCAATAATAAAAATGGCAAATTATCAATAAAATTGGCTAAGCAAGCCCAAAAGCATAGAGATTTTTAAGTATTTTTACCACGCAGGTCCAGTGTGCATGTGAGGCAGCCTTTGACATGATGGTTAATTATCTGAGAAGTAAGAGGGATTTACACCATAGATTGTAACATCTCTTTTGGAACAGTTATGCTCTGTTATGTCATTAATCAGATATATTTAAGAGTCCCTAAGTACACATTTATACAATGGATCCCTAAGGGTTCAGGAGCAGCCATTATAGTCTACTGGATCAATAATCATCATAGTCTCATTCAAGTACCCTGAAGAACTGAGGCCTCACTATGGTGTCACCAAGTATCCTCGTCCTAAGTCAACATGTGGTCAAGTAGGTCTTGCAATGCTTCTTATTTTGCCTCTCCCTCTAGTTGGCAGCCCAAGCTGATCTTGCCATCTATTGGTCCCCATGCTCACTCTCCTGCAACACATACAGCTCATTTCACGTTACCTTCTTCTCTCTTGTTAAGATGCCCTTCACCTTAGTTCGATCAATAATATTCAAAGGCCAGTAATCAAAAATATCCTAAGTATGCATTTGCATATGCTAAGCAAAACACCCCAAACAGAGTTCATTCTGTTTGAAGATTTTCTTAGCTATCTCTTCTGTTAGGTCCCAAGTCAGGAAAACATCCCTACTCAGGTTAGCACTTATACACATATTGAATTTGAAATGGGACTTAACCACGTACTCTTGAGTGTTTTCCTGAATTGGAATCTCTTTCTATTTTTAAAATCTACATGAAGTGAAATGTATGCAACACACACATTTATTTAAAAACATGGATAAAAACTAGCTATTCAAAATAATTGTATAAGTTTCCAAATTGCATTAGTTATCATTTTCCTCTCCCTCTAGAACCAATATAGTTGGACCAATGGAAATTAAGGGAGGAAGCTATAAAGTAGTACCAATAAAACTCTTTAAAACATTTGTGAACTAGCTTTTCCGTAAAATACATGGTAAATACAGAACACACGAGGGAACAGAATAAAAGATATAAAGGCTCTGTTGGCACCTTTTAGTTTGACTCCTGAGTAATGTCCTCACTGCAATTGCATGTGGTGGATTCTTTGTCCAGCTGTCCAGAAGATAAAGGGGACTTCCCCTTCCAGTGTAGCCATCTCAAATCCATGCTGCAAAAACCTTTATGCCATATTACTCCATCATGTATGATGATAGCTAATAAGGCAGATACAATTTACCAATAAAAGGAAAGAAATATAAACCCAAAACTTTCAGAGCAGCAGTCGTGTTAGTCTGTATCCGCAAAAAGAACTATTTTAATATCCTAAATTTTAAGATGATTTTTTGTGAGCATGATATTATGAATCCTATTTAAGTATGCTTAAGATCTCTCATTTAGAGTTAAGTGGAAGAAGAAAAGGGAAAATTGTCTTTGCAGATGTTGAGAAGGAATTCATTGCAAGCAATCATCATTTAATATCCAGTGCTGACTTTTTGAACAAGTGCTTTCTCTAAATAATAAATCAAATGAGTTGGCACTAACAATAATCTCTCAGAATATGAATGAGAAAAGCAAGAATATTAAAACAATAGAAACATTAACATACAGAAATATGCTATTTCAGAAGGGAATGCAAAGGACATTGGTAAAATTAGCTGTTGCTTTTATTGAGTTTTGTTGTGAATCCTGCCTAGACCTGATGACTCTTGTCTTATAAAGACTGGGCCAGATCCTTCAATATCTTATTCAGGTGACCAGTCCCATTAACCACTCACCTAAATTTGCAGAGTTGTCCCTTTAAGCAGTAAATTATTCTATCAATATATTAGGTAAATTATGTAACCCTTCTTCCCATTGGTGAGCATTTATTCACACAACTTTAAACGTGTTGAGGAATGACCACCAAAATCACCTTGCTTCAAGAGTTAAACCCTGGGTTCTCCTTGTAAACAGAAATATTCTTTGGGGCAGGGGGGGTGGGGATGGTTTTGAAGAGGAAGACCAGGACCTTAGAGTAGATTCAGGATTGAATGAGGAGGCAGTTCAGAGCACAAAGCACAACTGTGTTATTCGGTCACTGTACTGCCCTGAGCAGGTGGTGAGTTGTGGAATGTTGGAACCACTCAAGCTTTTTATCAGTCTTAAAATAAGTCCTGGGGAAATGGCATTTCAGCAGCCCAGCCTAGGGAGGTTCTTAGATTTCACAATGTCTAATGGCTGCCATATACGAACTGAGAAAGAGAGTTAAGATTTGCCTGAGTTAAGATTTGGCAACCATACACTACTTTAATCCATGTACATATTTAAAGCCCCATTATTATTCTTTGATATTACACGGACTGGGGCAGAAGGGCAAATAATTCTACTAAGGTATTACTAAGAGAATACTGTCAATTTCTTCTCTTGTTTTGGTTTTCCACTAATTGTATGGCCCTGTAAGGGAAGCACACAATTAATTGCCTGTGGTCTTACTAGGATACCCGAGTCCAGATGTTGCGCCTGATAGAACATAAGTGTAATCCAAATCTTCTGGTGTTTAGTTGACTTTTGACTAACTCACTGGAGCCAAGAGTCTTCATTGTGAGTCCAGAGCTCCTTCCTGCTCTGACTAGCCTCTAAATTTAGACTATCTAAAAATATACCCCCTGCACCAGTCAGATGATCAATGTTCCTTTGGCACTGCTTAAGATAGCAAAGTTTTATCAGCATATCCAGGCCTCCCTCTATTAATTGGCATGGTTCCAACAATATTTAGTGAGACGTACCAACTCTCAGCCTTGGATTTATAGGGTTCCATATTGCAAGGAATTTTTCAGTAAAATGCCAGCAAATCTTGCAGGGCTTTCTATCTCTTGCAAGTGACCTGTGCCTGCTTTGCTTCATGGATAGATTTGCATGAACAACAAGCTTTTTGCGCCATTGGCAGTTAAAAAAGAAAATTTGTTCATATTGAACTCAATTTTTTAGAATTTTTGGCAAATGGAAAAATAAAGGTTTTGTTTCAAGTCAAACAAAATATTTTGTTCTGGGGTTTTCTAAACCTTTTTTAATAAAAGCAAAGGAAATGAAAGGCTAGATTCACAAAACCAAGGAGGTGGTGTTGCCCCTTTCCCCCTGCACCCAATAACTGGCTGGGGCACTCAGTAAGACTTGAAGCAGGTCTCCCTCACCCTGGGTGAATGCCCTAACCACTGGGCTGTAGGGTATTTTGGAGTGGGTCTCTCAATCTTTTCTACTGAAGCTGTTTCGTTTTGTATAAAATCCTTGATGAGCCATTGGACCAGAGAGAGAGAGAGAGAGAGAGAGAGAGAGAGAGAGAGAGAATATGACAACATAGCCTGGGGGGAAGGGCACCCATCTGTGTGGGAGATGGGATACTCAGGTTCCATTCCCTGCTCCATAGCAGGAATTCAAACCTGAATACCGCACATCCAAGCTGAGTGCCCTCACCACCAGGCTATTGGGTATAAGCATGGCAGAGCCAGCACCACTTCCAACTCTTTGGCACCTAAATCCCCTTTTGAATCTAGCCTGAAAAATTGAAATATTTTGTTTGGATAATGTCCATTCTTTTTGACAATTCTTTTTTTGTTTTAACCAAAACTATTCACCCAAATAGACACAAATCCATTAAATGTTTCAGTCTACCTGAATCTGCATTTTTCAGCAAAAAGAAGTTTGAGCCAAAACATTTTGCCCAGTTCTGTTCACAGCTACCAAACACAAATGGTCACCACAAGTCCTGAGAATGTTGGCCATGATTTCAAAGCTGTGGCTCTATTTTAAAGCTAGCCAACCTACCAAGGAGACCCTCCATTCTTTCAAACCACTTCGAGCTATTTGTAGGCAGCCCTCATCTTCCTCAAGAGCTGTGTGGTCTAGAGACCAGCATGTACATTTTATTTACATACCAATGGGTACACTCCAATGCCACTGAGATATGAAAGGAATTAAATCTAATTTCCCCTAAAATTATATGAGTACTATAAGCAACGCAGGATATGTGTGGTTTGTAATGGGTACACTTGTTCTACAGACACCTTCTGGCTTAGCATAACTATAATCTGTGCCAATGGGCAGACTCTGGTTTTCCTTCATTAACATAGATAAGCCACATGGGGTTTCATGGTCCTGAATTAACTTGCTGTTACTATCTCATTAAAATGGTCTTGCCTTATTCAGTTTTACATATTCTCTACCCACATAAATGACTTGACAGAGGGAATGTGCTATCACAGACTTTCTTTCTACATGAACATTTCACATGCCCTCTTTCTTCAGTTAGATGCTGCCCTTGTTAGTGCTCATTTAGCCACTGCAAGCCAGAGGGGAAAGAAATTGTGACTGAAGATATAGAGTCTAAAAAAAAAACCAGACAAGTTCTAGTTCAGCCGATTTATCTTTAGCAAAGCAAGTTGAATTAGTTGTTATGAATAAGTTATCCAACTAATTTAGTTCTTGTTTTCCCCACCTAGCCTGATTTCTGCAAAAGTATTCAGCCAAATATTGGGAAGAAGGAAGTAGGAAGAGCATTGTGGAGGGGATATGGTGCAGCAGAGTTCAGCTATGGCAGTTCTCTGCTGTATGTAAGTTAGAAAAGCCCATTGGCTACTCTAGCTAATACAGGGTTCTGGGTGATGCTGAATGAAGGACCCATTATAGAGAACAGAGAAGGAAAAATCAGGGTTCCTTTGTGTGGAACTGGACCACAAAGGTTAAGTGACTTGCCCAAGGTCACACTCAAAGGCTATGGCAGAGCTAGAAATGGAACCTAGATCTTCTGGGATCTAGTCCAGTGTCTTAACCATACCACCATCTACACCAAGTAGTAGGGCCCCTGTGCAGGGGATCCACAATTCTTACACACTATGAAGCTGTGCCCTGCTGGAGGGTTGTTATGGAAGCAAAAGCATAGCCTACAGATCTGCGTATGGGGACCCATCTCCAGCTTGTCCTCTCTCTGCTTCACACATCCTGCTGGGGCCTATTGGTCTTGTAAACTCTACTGCAGCCCTGAGGCTTCAGCAGTGGCTAGAAAGCAGCTATGCTATTACTACACAGGTCAAAGGGATAATAGGGGTGGAAGTCTGTCTTCTTGACTGCCATGGGACTTCCCCTGGTCTAAAGCCTAGTAACTCAAGCATAGCGCAGGGTGGGTGATTTGGATAGTAACCATTCTATTACTAACATGAATTAGATATATTTTAATTCCTATTATTAAAGTCTCTCTTTGGCAACCTGAGGCTAGTTTCCAGCATTTATGAGAATTTTTTTTGGTGGTGAGTGGTTTTAAGGACTCCTTGTGATAACTGCATTTGATCCTGATTATATGTGAGCTTTCTACATACCTTTGCTATGATTTGAGCTTTATCAGAATCTCCAGTTCTTTCCCTGTTGCCCTCATAGGGTTGCATACACAGTACCTCCAATAGGAGACAAAACTAAGACTTCAGAGTAAATTGTAAAATCCCACATTTGTACACCAGCAGGTAATAAGTGAAGAAGCTTAAGCATTGCATTCCCACTGTCTGATGTTCCAGACCCTGCAATCAAATAGGAGTTTGCCATATTTGGAAGCAATTCTACAAGATGACAGTTTATTGTGGAAGGTTCAGCATCACTAACAAATCCAGACCAATAATAATATATATAAAAAGAATTTCTTCATCATTTCTCCCAGGATAAACTGCAAAATTTCTTTAAAGGTGATGGTCAACCATTATTCAAATTTTAAAAGGATTTTGGATGGCTGTTTAAAAATCAGGCTACAGGGGCACATTCTACACCTAATAGAGTGCTTAGCCGTAGCAAGGCAGCAGGAAGTCTTCAAGCAGTGAAAAAATATCAGACAGGGCTTTACCAAAGCTAAGAAATTCTCTCTCTCTCGTATGTGTGTGTATATAATTATATGAGTAACCTCTGAGGGCTGAACTGGCACATTGTTCTAAATAGCATTAAAATTTAAAGGCTTCTCTTTAACAGCACACAAATGAAATTTTAAAATGTGTAGTGGCTCAATTTTGTAATGCCCCCAGAACCATTTTCAGGCAGCGTGAGCAGCAAATTTGATAGTTTAAAATATCACTTTGGAAATTAGCTAACTCACAGGGGAGGTCACCCACTAGGAGAGTGGTTCATGCGTGCAGGGGTTCTGCATAGCCACAGGGGGTTGCTGCACTGGGGATGAGGAAAGATTTATAGCCATAAGGATATAGGCACCGTTTCTGGAGATACTCCGGGACTTTTGGTACCACCGAAAAAAAAATAGAGGGTTCTCAGCACCCGCAGGGACAGATTAATCTTTTGTGGTCCCAGGCTCCCAGACCGTAGCCCTGCCCCCTGCTCCACCTGCGCTTCACCCAAAGGCCCCATCCCTGCTTGACCTCTTCTGCCTAAGGCCCCAGCCATGCTCTGCCCTGAGCCCAACCCCCACTTGATCTCTTCCCCCTGAGGCACTGCCCACTGCTCACATAGGGAGAGGGGGCAGAGAGGAGCACTCACCAGCAAAAACAGAAGTCAGTGCCTGTGCATAAGGAGACAGAGCTAAGATACTAGGGAGAATCAATTCCACATTGCTCACCTGCCTCCCTCTGTATGCCTTTCTCCCTCAATCTGTCTCCCTCTGGAAACCCTCCTTCCCAACCCTCTAGTGCCATTCCTGATTTCTCTCTCTGGCCGGAAAGCAGCAGGGGTAGGTTAAACTGGAAGGTGTGTTCAGGAATTGATATAAAGCCTGGTTGCAGTAAGGTTGGTGACAGCAAACAGTCAATGAGAAGTTGTCACCTCCTTGAAGAGCAGTTGCTGCTATACTTGTGGAAGTGAGCATGAGTGTGGGGGTATTGTATGGAGGAAGGGTTTTGTCTTTAGGCAAGGACAAAGAAAGGGGATACATGTGGGAAATGGAATGCACTGTAGCATTATACGCTTCAATTCCTGGGTCTCTCTGAGGATGAATACATTTGGTTACAGTTTCTAAATGGCTGAGAAAGGATGGACTCCAGGATTGGATTATTCCTTCATTGAAGAGAAATGAATGGATAAAGGTACAAAATTCGGTGTTCCTAGCCTTTGACATTTACAAGTGTTTGGTTACAATCTTCAACGGGGATTTTGATGGCAAAAATAGCAATGAATAATGCCAAATACTTAAAATTCACTGATAAAGCTCCATTTAAAAAACGTTAGCAAAAGCAGCTACTGTGTCTGAATACCTTTAGCTAGCAGCAGGAACTTCTTTTCTGGTTGTTCTCCCAAGACACTCTTTCCAAAACTGTTATGCATATTTCTGACATCTTCACCCTGAAACACATTAACAAGCATTTATACAGTGTCTGTAGGTCAATGCCCTAGTCACAAGGTGCTGAGGCCCACTAAAACCAATTTAAGACAAAAGGTTATATGTGTCTGCCATGGTGATAATAAGAGGGCAAAGTTTGTTTATAACCTACAGCAGAAGACAACCATTCACGGCATCTAATCCACCCTTCTCCAGACAATGCAGGACAGTTCCCCTCAGTCAGTAAATATAAGTACTTATCTGGTTCTCAACACCATAGCATTTGCTACTGATCTGCTAATCTAGTTTTAAATATCACAGGTGGTGGGGCTTACAACACTGCCTGCTGGAGATCACTCCAAAATTGAATCTCTTCCCTCTTTGCCAGTAAGTTTTTTCTGCAATTTATTTTTCAATCTGTTAAAGTGGTCTCAAAACCTTTATGAGCATCACGTATCAGAGGGGTAGCCGTGTTAGTCTGGATCTGTAAAAGCAGCAAAGAATCCTGTGGCACTTTATAGACTAACAGACGTTTTGGAGCATGAGCTTTCGTGGGTGAATACTCACTTCATCAGATGCATGTCATACATCACCCCGGTCATATAAATATTTTTAAAAATTTTCAATTATTTTCCCTTAGTTTATACAAAGGGTTGAAAAGAGAGGAGAAGAGTGATGGTACTCAAGATCAACTAACAATTCCAAACTTTGACCACAATCCTAGCTTGAATGGAGATTTCATCATGAAATAGTTAATAGTCTTATGTTTACATTGCCATAAGTGAGCATCAGGGTCAACATCCTATTGAGATGACTGGGAGCAATTGATTCTAATCTTGTACCAGCATGAAACAAGAGTAGCACTACTGAAATCAATGAGTTACACCCATGTTACAATGGTCCAAGTGACCAAAATCAGTCCTATTTTTTCCACCTGTAAGATCAATCAATAGCATTGCGTCATCTTCACGTATGAGCTAGAAATGTAGTGATATGTTTTGTTTATTTATGAAACCAAAAACTGGTAGAAACTGGTAAAGCCATGAGAGCACTGCCAAAAAAGTGTGTGTCTGAATATTAGCCGCTATCTGCCCCTCTTGTAAACATTATTTTCTCTTTGCTGTTTATGTTCTTTAAATATTGTACATGATTATAATTTACATTAGTTACAGTGAAACAACAAGGTTATATTTAGTTCTTTTAATATTTCCTTATAAATTGGTTCATCCAGCATCTTAATCATGTTTGTCACCCTTCTTTAAACTCACTCTGATTTGATAACATCTTTCTGATATTGAGGTGGTTAGACCTGCATGCAGTATTTTCAGTCTGTCTAGACCCTTAAAAAGAAGGACGACCCCCTCCCTGTTCTATGATATCTGCATATTCATTGCCACACGACTGTCCTGAGAGTACATGCTCAAGTTGTAGAGGGAATCCTGGGTTCTGGGCTTGGAACTATCTGCTTGGGTACTACCTTCGGCTGGCTGACCCTCTATCCACCATCAATAAGTCTAGATTTTGATTCAGTGGTTGCCAAATGGGGAGGAACAAGGTTAAATTATTAGAAACATGGTTTAAGACAAAGGGGAAAAATGATACCAGTCATTTATAATATTCACCTGCAACCACCTCAGGCTTATTATAACCGTAATCTAACCTGTAATAACTGACCTAAAACTGTAAATCTTTAAGTGATTACATGGCCAGAGAAGTTCAGGCAGATATAATTTAATCAGTTCAGAGCAGATTTAGCTAAGGGCTGGTTGCTCAGATTGCTGGCACCTACTCATGTTTCTGACACATTTGAATAAGAATGGCCGAAAAAAATCAGACTTGACTTTGATGCAGGTAAACATTTAGTAACTGCCTAACTGTATTCCTTTGTGACAGAATCATAATAAAACAATCTTCATTAACTCTCAGTTCCAGAACCTAATGCACCATTATAGTTTTCACATAGGTCCAGCATACTGTGGCCCTATGGATATTTTGACCTTTGTAGTTGCTACTAGACCTTAGAATCTCTTTCTTTGGAAGAATATTACCTTTACACAAGCATAAACGTATGAAGAATTTTTTAATCTCATTTAGGTTGGCCTCACTTGTCTCATAAAATGGAGTTAAGATTCTTTTCCACTGCAATGACACCTGCTAGTGGGAGAACAGGTGATTGAATGAAAGCGTCACTCATGCTCACTTCAGCCAAAAAGGGCGCCATTCTTTTCTGTTCCTGCCATTCACAAACCAATGAAGAACTCTGCTACACACCATCTGATTGAAGGAGCGAGACTCGGGGAAGATTACTTGGCCATCAGAGCCAATCTTGGAAGATGATTTAGGAAGCAGCGAAACCTATCCACTAAGCAGCCTATTTTCTTCCATATATGTGAGGATTTATTTGCATACTCATATTAATGTTGGTTGGAATTATGCACATAAGTCCTCCTTTGTTTTCCTGTTGAGAAGAACAGATACCTCAATATTTTATCTAATGCCCTATGATTCTAGTAAGACAGCTCCCACCAGAAACATTTGACAATGTATTTTTTTTTATAGTCCATAATAATTGTATAAGTAATCCTGCATTCAGTATTTTATTATTGGATAGCTGATACCAGAAACTATTTCCACTTATCCTACGTTTATGCCTTGTGTAGAGGATACATGCGAGAGCCTTTCACTGCAGGTGTTGATGTCTCTCTACAAATATGCACTTTAGGCAAGATTTGAGCTGAATAGGCTTAAATGGTGAAATAATTTAAAAAAAATATTGGTCTTTATTTACTTTATATATTTTTGGAAAAGCCTGCTTGTTGAAACATCGTGCACATTCTGAATCTGCTGGTTATGAGAAAAGTGAAGAAAAATACCATTTGCTTTTAGGTAATCGGATTCTGTGGGATCTAATCCTATATCCTATTTATGGCTGTGCTAGCTATTCAAAATTAAAATGAACCTTTCATCCGTGTGTATCATAAATGGGCATTTATCAGGATTATATGATTTTGCAATCCATCTGAATATGTAACCAGAATTTGTTTTCCTTCCGTTTCACTATGTAATTACCATGCAACAATAACAAAAGTGACATGTTTGAAGAACAGATAAAATGCTGTAAATTGGCCAGTAATGGTGATATTTCCTCATCTTCTGAAAAACCCATTTATTCTCTCTCTCAACAAATCAAGGCATTGTCAGCCCACACTCATCTTGTGGCCAGAGGGGCCCTACCAATTTCTAGATGTAAGTGAATACTGGAATGCAGATGAAGCCTACTAACTAAGGCTTTCAACTCAGGCAGCTGGTCTTAGCTTGCCTCAATTTCTAAATCATCCATAATGGGGCCAAGACCTCCGAAGCACTAAAAAGAGCGAGCTGACACGCTGGACAAACTGTTAATTTTTTCCTGAAGAAGCTGCTATATTGCACATCTGTCACTGCTGTGCAGACAATTACTCACAGAGTGGAAAAAAAATCTGCTGCTTGTTTCTAGTAGAGCTGTTAACAGACATAATGGAGAAATACAATGGTGTAAGAGTCAAAAAAGGAAGGTTTCTTAGAATTTTTGCCAATTATTTCCTCATTTTGTAAGCTGTATTTAGAAATTTAAATATTCAAAACCATTCTATTCTCCACATGTGTAAATCTCAGATCTGCTATGTTTAAAGAATATATATTAAGTGAGCTGATATTGTAAGGCTATATTTGAGATATCAAAGCTGCAGCAACTTTTGTAATAATCTCCTTTAACATCTGTCTCTCTGTAGCCATTATATTAGTTTTTAAGACACCCAATAAAGAGCTTCTGTCAATATCATTTAAAAACAGGTTTAGAAATAAGCATACTGAAAATGTTAATTTTTCAAGAAATTAAATGTCTATTTAAATTGTTCACATTTGCAATTTTAAAAAATCATTTCTTATTTCTATAATATCCAATCTTTTTAGCATGAGATGTGCTACCATCTGTCATCAGTAAAGCCACTGATGGTTCCAATGTGAAAGGGGAAGGCAATCTAAGTAGGAGTAATCTGAAATTCCTGCATTCAATCATGGAGACCCATAGGACTTGTAAAGAGAGTGGGGAAGTCGAGTATCTATGTAGGACATTGTAACAATATCTTTTGCAGATGGTAGGAGGCCAGTGAGGATGGAGAAAAGAATTAGGTACTTCTGACTTTGTGGCTGGAAGCTTATTGGGCATGTAACTTAAAAAAGATATCTCCCAAAGGCAAACTGACCTGGCAAGAGGAAGTCCTCAACACTTCAAGCTGCCCCTAGCCTGCCCCATTTTCGGTGATTAAATTAAAAGCATCATAACATTTCCCAGGTCTACTAGGTCCACATTATTTCTAGGCCTTCAAAGACCAGCAACCATTCCAAGGCCTGATTGAGGTTTATTAAATTTGGGTTGGTTCTTCTTTCTTTTCCACAACCATGAACACTAGAAATGGCCTTTAAAAAAAAAAGTGGAAGTTGAGATTCTCATAAAATAATACGACTCCAGAAGCTGGGGCTTTAAGCAAAATGCCTAATATCAGAGAAGCTCATAATACTGCAGCCCCATGGAGACATATATGAGGCCTGGAGGCTGCCCTAAGTGGCCCGGGCTCCCAGCAAATCCAACTCCCTTGTCTAGTTAAGATTGGCTGATGCTCTTTGAGGGAAAGAAGCATTACTTCAGCTAAGTGGAAGAAATAGCAGCTATTATCCTCTGCATGATAATCCTAAGGGAAAGGTGTAATTAAAAAAAATTCAGAGTGCACAGATAAAAATGTGACAACATGAAATACCTTACATTCTGCTGAAAATTTAAAGAGTCATCAAGGAACACTCTTTCACTACAAAGCTAGTGATGTCTGTGAATCGGGGGATGATTTATGCTGTCTGACAATTCAAAGACAGAAGACAACTCTAATGTACGGATAAAACCAAAAGGGGCAATAGTAGATCATACCACTGGCAGTTAATGGCACTGACTCGCTGGAGAGAAATCTGGATCTACTTAAAATGTCAGGTGTGTAAAGTAATGAGTCTGTGCTTAGTAGGAGACCAGCAGAAGGAGCCTTCATGGTCCACTTGTCAGCTGAGTATATATTACCACAAACCTGTTAAATAAATGAGTATTTAATACCTACTGACTCAACAAAAAATATCCCCCACATACTTTTAGGAAAACTTTTAATAAAATAAAATAAAGCCTGTGGCATAAAACACATTTTGAAAATAAAGTAGATTATTCAGAAGGATTTAAAAAAAAACCAAAGGCAGCTAACATGGGTTTTCATTGAGTAGAACGATGTTAATAGTGAGGGAATGATTGATAAGATCCCCAGTATAATTTATGTAATGTGAGAATAGTTTTTAATGTTTACAGGGAGAGGTTGTGGTCTAATGATTAATGCTGGAGTCTTGCAATCAGAATTCAGGGGTTATATTCCCAACTGTGCCTTTGACACTAGCCCAATGCTTTGGATCAGACCCACAGTGACCTTGGGCAAGCCACTGAAAAGGACACCATCAATTAAAACTCATCCCCACCCCAACCTGAAAACTACTGCTATACGTAACATCCAAGATGGCTATAATTGACAGAGTTCAGAGAAAAAAATATTTCCTCTATTTTTTCCAGCCTATTACTTTATATACAAAGTGCTGTCAAACACAGAGTTGATTGGTCAGTTTTCCCTTTTGTTTCTGTGGCTCTTCAACACAACGATGGGGGGAGGGGCGGGGGAGAGGAAAGCCATTTTAAAAATAGGATAATGTGATGGTAAAACCACATGAATTAGCCAGGGGATTTGGGGACTGGTGTGGTGCCTGAAATCATTGGTCATTTAAACAAACAAAAGGCTAGCTTTTAAGTTGAGAGTGTCTCTTTAAACTCTATGCCTCATTGTAACCCTCTGTACAATGGGTATGTTATTTCCCTGCCTGACACAGGGGTTGTAAGATTTGTTAGTAATGCACTCTGGGCCTCCTTTGAGAAAAATGGGGCCATTTCTAAAGCATTATATATTTTAAAATTTCCCAGTCCTTTCACATTTTGTCATCTTAAAATCTGAACAGGATTTAATAGATACTTAATAGAGATACTGTCTCTTTACTTGGCACATTTCATCCTGGAGTGCTACACTGCAAGGGATACAGAACCCTGGAAATGCAGCAACTCAGTGTAGTGGAGGCCAGCAGCCAAGATGATAATCAGCATCTGACCAGGAGCAGGGGAAATTTTGGTCAAAGACTCCTGTATAAATCCACATTTGTACGAAGTGACTGTCAGGGTTCCTTCCCCACTCTGAACTTTAGGGTACAGATGTGGGGACCTGCATGGACACTTCTAAGCTAATTACTAGCTTAGATCTGGTATTGCTGCCACCACCCCCAAGTACTACCTTTTTCCCTGGATAGTCTTGAGGGACTTCACCAATTCCCTGGTGAACACAGATCCAAACCCCTTGGAACTTAAAACAAGGAGAAATTAACCATCCCCCTTCTTTTCTCCCACCAACTCCTGGTGGATCCAGATCCAACCCCCTTGGATCTAAAAAACAAGGAAAATCAATCAGGTATTAAGAAAAAGGCTTTTAATTAAAGAAAAGAAAGGTAAAAGAAAACTCTCTGGGAGAGATTAGCATGCCAGCTACTCTCACAGACAACAGATTTAAAACACAGAGGATGTTCCCCTGGGCACAAACTTTAATACACACAAGAATACCCAAATTTGATAATTCCCTTAATGATACCAAGACAAGCTATAAAGAAAATAAACATAAACCTATTTATCCCTTTCTAAAAAACTTACTACTCTGATAAGAGGCTGATTCCTTGATCTTTTTCACTCCAGCTGAAAACAAACTCTAAACAAAGGAAACTTCCCTCCTTCCTTTTGAAACACCTTGTTCCCCCATTGGTTCCTCTGGTCAGGTGTTAGCTAGGCTAGGTGAACTTCTTAACTCTTTACAGGTAAAAGAGGCATTAACCCTTAACTATCTGTTTACGACAGTGACAAAGCATCTTTAAGGTCTAAGCAGAATACAATAGACCTCTGTTTGGAAGCTTTCATCCAAAAGATTCTGTAGCTCACAGTTTATCTTTCTTGGAAGAAGGAAAGGCTGAGCTGATCCTATTAGCATTTTAACTTTATGTTCCAGGAACTCTTAACATTATAGTGCTAACCTTAAGATGCACCACTAAGCCATCCGCTTCAGCTAAACGCGAAGAATGGATAATAGCAGCACTAGCACTCAACACTTGTTACAAAGGTGGAGGTATCATTTTACCTGTCTCTTTATCCTCATCTTGCAGATATGGAAACCATGGCGCAAAATGGTGAAGTGATTTGAAGATCACATAGCAAATCAATGGAAGAGCTAGGAAGAGAATGTGGGTCTTGTGACTTCCAGCCTAGTGTCCTATCCAATGGACCATGTACCAGTCTGTGTTGCACTGCTGGGTGATTGAAGAATGGGACAGTTGGGGAAACTGTAGGCTGCTTTGGGCTTGCCCGGTTATGCTCGCTCTTTCTGCCAAATTACCTTCACCTCCCCATTACCTTTTGTAGTGCTCTTTGGTACTGGGGAGATCTGTACAGCTAAAACCTCAGTAAGTTCTGTCATTTAGTATCGTGTTTCGTCTCGTCACTGCTAAATCCCATGTAGCCTTGTCCTCTCCAGCTTCCCCTTATCTCAACTCCCCTCTAAATGGTGTCAAAGTCATCTCCTCCCATTGTTCTGTCCCACGTCAGACCCCTTCTTAAAATCCTTCATTTGCTTCCCATGTCTTAAAGCATCAGATTTAAATTACTACTCCTTTATAAGGTCCTGCATAATTTAACCACTGGTTACATCCTTGACTCTTGTTTCCTCCTGCTTTCCCTCACCTACTCACCATTAATAGGGATGACAGAGTCTGGCCCTTTGAGAGCAATAAGAGAGCTGGACCATCAAGAGATCTCACAGAGTGTGCACCTTAAGATCCATGTTTTATCAAGTAAAATTTCACCAGTCTGCTTTTCTCCAAAGACACTTTTCAGAAACAATTAAGACCACAAAGATAGTATATACTAAGTGTCACACAATTTTTCTATCACTTGAAAATTAATTATCAACTTATTTGCATTGTTAAACATTAATTATCTATGAATAGCAATTTTTTTTCAGCACTGCAATACTTCAATTTCTCATTACAAAATAATTTCAGCTCTATTAATTAGTTCTAACAGTAACTCATGGTAATCGATGACACCTTAAGTGAGCTATTAAATGTACTTTACCACTGATTAGGAGGAAGACAACCAAAAAACCCACTAGGTTTACATAAAGACAGAATTTGAAACAATACGTTACAGATTTATTGACTTCCATGTAAGCAATCCACCCCTTTTTAATAGTAAATAATGAGGGTAGCAGAATCATATGCTTTGTCACAGCGGTGTATGGTTGGACACAAAGACTTCACACATGGTTTCACAGTTTAACAAAATGGTCCAACTTTTATCAAATTATTCCATAAAAGTGCAATTATTTATAAATAAATAAAATCAAAAGCATTCCTTTCTCTCGACCCAGCACAGAAAAGTCCATTGGGGTCCCTTTGTATTTTGCCCTGTAGCCTCATCAGGCCCAGAGATAAACAGGACTCCAGATTAGGATTTGGTCCTGATTGAAATTCTCCTAACAGCCACTTCCCTGTGCAGAGGATTGGACCTTACCCTCTCTGCCATAATAACATGCCCTTACTAGAATGAACTAGCAGACCTGCCATAATAACGTGCCCTTACTAGAATGAACTAGCAGACTTGCAATAATTAAAGAACCCCCAACCAAACCACCAGTCAGGTAACAATGAACATCTCCAGTTGTAAGTGGCTCCCCCACTCAGGCCAGATGTGTGAATGTTCCAAATCCTGCATATGCTTTGTTCTCTATTTGTGAGCTGATCTGGCACCTGCTGGTGGGCCCAGCGAGTAATACCAGTGGCCCCATGGCCATACAATCAGATAAGAAGCATGAGTCCTTGATTTTTGAAGTGCAAACAAATACATAATTTGTATCAACAAGAAACTAATAATTGATAAAACACCACAGAACTGGCTGGTAAGCCCTTCCACTATTACTGAGACATTCTGCTTTAAAATTAGGATGCTCCAACACATGACCAATAGCATTCAGTATGCCACTGGGTTGAATGTCGTGAGACCACACAACAAGCACAGCTGCTGATGTCACTGTAATGATCCTGAGGAAGTGGAAGCCAAGCTGCTATGGGCAAAGCCTCATGAAACTGGTACTTTCCTTTAACTTGCTAGTGAACAAATCCTTATAAAGTTACCACCCTCCCCATGGAAGAGTAAATAGGTAATACAGAGAAGCTTTTTCTGGGATGATACAACCTCTCCAGCCTATTTAATGTGTCTTGGAAAGTCTATGAGTCCAAACTACAGCCCCTTCTGCTCACTGCAGGTCCCATAACTACTGGGTCTCTGGAGGACAGTCCCAGACCAACCCTGAACGCTCAAAAAAAAAAAAGGGGGGGATAATAAATACTACACATCCAAGTTATTGGAACAAAAACACCAGATGGCTGACATCAAGGGCTGCAAGAACTCCATAGTGGTCAGGCAGTCAAGGTCCCCCATCCCCTTGCACCCTCCCTCTACAACAGAAAACCTTACACAGGTTGGGGAAACTTGCCAGACAGACAAAGAGCAAGTGGCATAAAAGATGGGAGAATATTGTAGTTGAGAATCTTCCTTTCTGTTCAAGTGCTACTGCAAAACAGCACTACTTCTAGATTTCTCTCCCTGCCAAAGTCCTTCCCCACTGAGGTAAGGTAGGCATTCTTAAACAATTATGTCTGTAAACTAGATTTAAGTGGTGGTAAAGGGTTAATATAAAAGTTCCCTTAAATTGGTATCAATTTAATCAAATACCATCCTGACTGAAAAAATAATAATAAAAAATTAGATGTACCCATAGATCTAAAAACTGTGCTTAATACATTTGGAGCTAGGGAATGCACGCACAATGCTTTGACTGGATTTTCCTTCCCTCAGTGTAAATGATCATTGGAGAACTTGAGAGCCAGGCTCAAAACTGGCTCAGGGCCACCGTTTATTTGTTGACCTCATCTTTGAGTAGAAATGAGTAGAAATTGCCTAAATTCAGTTTATCACACTGCAATTTATTACTCATAAGGTCACTGACAAATGAAAACATCTATACTAACCCTTATATTGGAGGAAGTGTAAAGGCACTTTGGCAAAATGTGTTAAAATTGATGTTACTTATTATTGTGTATGCATGGCTATAAAAAGAAGCATAAAACAAGCATTGCTTCATTCTCAAAATTGCTTATCTCATTGACTATTATAATATGGGGTAGAGCTAAATGAAAATCTCTCTCGTATTACAAAAATGATCTTTCACATAACACAACTACTTAAATTTAATCCAATCTAACACATGGAGTGCCCTGGGTATAATATATGTCATCTTCGGAAGAGCTGTACTCATAGGGTTCAGTGAAGTTTTAGCTATACTTGTACGGGTATGCGCAACATAGTACGTTGTAGATCTTGTCCACTATTAGCAGAAGTGGATTTAAACCAAAGAAAGTCAGGGCAATGTGTGTACTGAGGATTTGGCACTTAAAGGAGTGTAAGATCTTGGTCAAGTATTGCATTCACTTCATAAATGGCAAAACATTCAGATGCTGATACGATTAAAAACAATTAGACAATGCTCATTGAATTAACATGCTTCCCCCCACAATGTTCAGGTCTCAGAAAAGTGCTATGTGGATACTTCCTTCCCCACTATACTAATTCTCTAAATGTGAATGCACAGCTAAAGAATAACTGCACCTTACAATACACAATTCTACGAAGAAGATAACCAAGATTCAATAGGTGTCTGTTATAAACTAACTGGAATCTTGAGGACTGTACAAAATATCTTCAGAGTGGCTGGAATCAAGGCTTCAAATCAGAGCTTGCTTTACTCCAGGCCTAACTGAAAAAATGTTAGTCTTTCTATTGCAAAGAATATCCGTGCATCACTGAAACTGGTAACTGTTCTATATGATAGCATGTTGAAAACATGTATATGCAGGATTGGGGAGGAGGGGGAAGAAATAAATCACAGCACATTGAAATAGAAAGCAATCCTCATATGGTTGCAATACTGAATCAGATCACTATTGGGCACTAGTAACAATACCAGATGCTTCAGAGGAAGATGTAGAAAGTTGTATATTGGATAAGGATAGAACAACCTGCCCCAGAGGGGATGTTTCATCAAGGCAGTTAATGACTGGTTTATGCCCCGAAGCATGAAAGCTTTTTTATTTACCCTATAACACTCTGGATATTCTTTATATACACACATCAATCCTGCTGAACCCTGGGCCTCCATATCCTGTTGCAGAGTTTCATAGGATTATCACATGCTCTGTAAAAATATTTCTTTTCATTTTTAATTTTGTTGCCTTTTAACTTCATTCCTAGCCAGGGGGCTATGAGGTATTCTTGATAGGTCTCTCTCAATCTCTCCTGTTGAAGCTGTTCCACTGTGTATACAATTCTTGATTAGTCATTGGATGAGAGACAGGGAGAGAGCAAAAATAAATGAGAATGAGTCTGTAGCCTGGTGTTTAGGACATCACTTGGGAATAGGGACAGCTGGGTTCCAGTCTCTGCTCCAGTGACTATTGAATTATTTATACAAAGTGGAACAACTTCCAAAGAAGACTGAGAAAAATCTGCCCCAGAATACCCATAACTTATTGGTTAGGGTACACTTCTGAGGAGATGGAAACCAAAGTTCAAATACCTGCTCTACATCAAGCAGAAGGAGGAATCAAACTGAGGTCTCATATCTTGGTGAGTGCCCTTACCTCAGCACTAAAAGTTATAAGGATAGCAGCTAATCCTCTGGCCGTTTTCTGAATCAATTTTAAAAATGCCAGAAAACAAAACATTTTGGGTTGAACTACAATATTTGTTCAATCCAAAATGGACTTTTTTGATTTTTTTTAAAAAAGAATTCCCAGATTCCGTTTGATGCAAACCATTAAAAAAAAATCAGTTATTTACCAGCTCAACCTTTGTGGTGTATACACAGCATATACTGGCCAAAAAAAGTGCTTTTGCCAATATAGCTTATATGAAAATAACTATGCCAGCAATGACACACTTATGCCAGTACAACTGTGTCTATAATAGGGCTTTTGCAGGCATAGAAGTGACAAAAAGATCACAACTCTAGCAGACACTGCTACACCCAAAGTTTCTAGTGTAGGCCTGTTTGATAATTGGGGGAGGTGGGGAAGGAGTCAAAGCAGAACAGGTTCATCTGATCAGGCATATGAAAAGGGAAAAAATAACATTTTTGCAATTTTTTAATGAGCTTTATAGTTGGTGTACTGAAATTTGGCATGGAAATAGTTCTCAATGAGCTCTTTTGAGTTGACATGCACAGTACATTTTTGTATCAGTCTTTCGCTAAGTTCGTAAATATCTACTGTGCCTGGTTAACTTAGTTATGTAATGGAAAGTACAGTGGCAGGACAGGATTTTGACAGTGTCCTTTGGGATCCTGTAAGGTGCGAAAACATTAGAGAGGTCTCCACACTTTAGACCGAGGAGGGAATCTTTGTCTAATGTGCCTTGAGGGATTGACAAAGATTGATGTTAAAATATAGGGCACCTGAGTTCACAGCTGAATCTGTAGTTAACTGTCTCCTCTTTTGAATTGCACCCAAGGAAGGCTCTGCATTGAAAAGAAAGCGTGTACTGCTGACAAAATTATCAAAATAAATACTTTAAATTCTATAGATAATTTACACATAATTAGCTAAGTAACTGTTCCTGCTGGGGCATATAAAAATAGGAAGGGAACATTAGTAAAGTTTCACAAGTCTTGTAATAACATTTATTTGTTAAAGATATTAGCAGCCTTAACTCCGTGTTACAGAAAGATGCCATTCTTCCACTCACTTTAGCAATTACGTGCTGTCAAAAAAGCAGTACACAAAATACAAAAATAACATGAAGAATGAAGTCTCGGTTTTATTTTATTACATCTTTCTTGTGTTAAACCAATGCATTCTATACAGATTGTTTAGCCATTTGTTGTCAATTAAACTGGCCCATTATAGACCTTAAATACAGAAAAGCCAAAATTCAGGGACAAAGTTGTTACATATTAGCATGTTAACAATGCTTTTCCTACTTCAAAAAATATTTATTTAAAAGAAAGATGCTGCCAGCAGTTGCTCATCTGTTTTAGTAAAGGTTAATGGCCCAATTCACAAAACATTGAGGTATATTGACAGATGACTCAAAACTCAACGTACATTACTTTAAATGTATGTGTTTCTTTTATTAGACCTTCAATGTAGGCAGAAAATTTTAGGCTACTAATTAATCGAGCACCTAAATGGAAAGATATGACAGTGTCCAACATCTATTAATATGTGAAAAGGAAAATTAATTTCAATGTTATATCTAGTAGCAGATGGTGTATCAAAATACTTGTGTATGTATTTTTAAAATAATTTGAGGCATCACTGTAGTAGGTATTGTTATAAGCTAGTAATGGAAAAACCCAACAAGCAAATTTTAAGACATATTTTGAAATAGAGGCGTGTTTTATCGCAATCCCAAAGCCACGCATCTCCAAAAAGTGGCCATTTTAAAGAATACACTAGCTCTAACCTACGCAATCACATAAGCACTGTAAAGAGGCCTAGGAAAACAGAATTGAAAATGGGGGCATGAGTTAGGGAGAGAACTGTACAGCAATATCAAGAAAAATGTTACTACATTATATTTTAACAAATTATTTCCCTCTACCTGGTGCCCAGTCAGCTCTGGCATTTGTAGGAAATTCCAGTTGCAAAACAAACAAGATATAAATATATCTAAATAAAATCAGTTTGAATACTCTTGACATGTAATAATTTCTTTTGAACAGACTGATTGATTTAAAATTAGAAACCAACATGTTTTCATACTTTAGCTCTGATTCTTTACATCTTCATCAAGCTAAGTAATTCCTCCACCAAAGGGAGTTTACCAGGTCAATTGCACCCATGCACATGGGGGAAATGGGGAGCAGAGTGGGAACTAGCAAGCTTTTATCCTAATATTTGTCCATGCAGTTTTTTCTTTTTAAATTCTCCACTAATACAGCAAATATTTTCAAATACTCTTGAAGCTGCAGATTGATATTTCTTGAATTTCTGCAGCTACTGTATATTGCCTGGAAATACTAGAAACAATGTTATTTGTATCACAGTTACAATTACCAAATGATAATACACAGGCTTCATAATCAGTAATGATGGGATTGTAATAGGGGGGAGGAAGTTTTTTAAATGTTCATTAATACAGCACAATAATAGGAGCCTACAGCTTTTACTTAACATTGCCATGTGACTACTTATTAATTCACAAGTACTCTACATGTTCAAGAAGTTATTGACTGCTCCATATAATACTCACAAACATGTCTTTGGAATTCAACAGCACTTCATAGCCCTTTGCAGTATCAAGCGTGTAGGAGAATTCCACATCAGTTAAAATATAGCTAGCTATCTGTACATATATATAACTGCCATGTGTGTATATTAAACGGCAGTTACACATGTGGAATCCACTGTTAGTTGCAGAATTCAAAATTCTTGGATTTTCACAATTACACGGCCACAAAATTCTTTGGTCATAGAATCTGTTTAATGAGCTTAGCTGTACAGTACAGGTCTGAAATGGAAAAGCCACACTACAGTGTGGCCTAGAAAGTTCCATAGAAACAAATATTCTTGCTGATTAAATACTGAAGTCCAAAAAATGTTGCTTTCTCAAAAAAAAATCACATACACAAATAAGGCATTTAAAACCACAAGTAAAGGGTTCTCTTCCAATTCAGTGAACTTGTCATCCTTGATGCTGATCAAATGTTACATCAGACACTAACCAGTTACTCTACATTAGGTCAATAGTAAGCAGACTGTAAAAAGGGACAAAAACCAGATAAATACTAGCACTTGGAAAGTGAGAACACTGCTTTTCAATTAATTTGTTGCTTGCTCTTGTAGCTACTTTCCTAGTACTGTGTTTGATGGAAAATGGACGAGGTTGTGAGGGGAAAAAGAGCTGTCTTCCTGACCAATTTAGAATAAGATCTTGGCCCCACTGAAGTCAGTGGAAATGTTAATACAGACTTCAATGGGGCCAAGTTTTCAGCCTTAGTCATTTTGAATGATGGCTCCTCTTCAATTCTATTATACCTCCCTAACGTGAAATTTGCTTTATGCCACCAGCATCCTAGCAGCTTGATTGGCTGGTGTTTGATGAAATTATCGGTGCTGATATTGGATACAGATTAAAATTGCTTAATGATCCCCCCTTGACTTTAAAATCAGAGTATTTCCCTCTCTTCTTATCTGCTTCACTTTGTCTTTTCTCTGCTTCTTCCATGATGCTTTAAAGTTTGTGGTAGGATACCAATATCATGACCACAAAAAACATTGACTGTTAGCCACTCCTTGCTGTAACCTACCAGTCAATTCAAAATATACCAAAACCCAAAGTTTAAGAACCATTGCAAGGGTCACATTTTTGAGGTGGAGAGTCAAGGGAACACTAGTATTAAAAATAACCAGAATTCTAAGCTGAGGGTGAACACTAAAAGTTTTAAAAATATTTACTTAAAAATATCTTACAAGATGTAAAAACAATTACAAAAGCACTAGAATTCGGGCTTTCACACTGGTGAGCATGATGCTTTACAAGATAATGGGGCTACATTCCTACAGTGACAAAGCTACCATCAGTTATACTCGCCTTATGCAAAATTGCATACTGTGTCGCCATTTGGGGGCACCTAATGTATGTCGCCATGGAAAAGCAGAGATCATGTTAACCTATCCTCATCTATGGCCAACTTCTAGAAATACCTAGTTTGGAAATTTTTGCCTGTAAAGGAAGGAAAAATGAACCAACATAGTAGCTTTCTAAGATTTAATTTTCCTTGATAACAAATCCTTTCAGACCACTTCAGATGAGAAAATGGTGCCAAAAAATGTTTGCCCAAGCGCTGAAATCTGCTGTGTGAGAGAAGCTTTTCAGGAAAAATAAACGCATTACATTTTGAATCATATACCTAACAAACTTCGTTTTAAGATCACAGAAAATTAAAAAGTACAATTGTTTTTACATTTTAGCACCATTACAGAGTTAGGATTCAAACACCTCTTTTGCCACTGTGACTACCTTGCATCTTGAAAGCCAGAGTAGTCAAGATGAAACATTTAGGCTTCAGAACTCCATAAGTGAACAACAACTGGATTTGCTGATGACAAAATACAATATAAGACTTAAGCTTTTTTCCCCCTTTAAATTAAGGTTAGTCTTCCTGATTTCTGTACAGCAGTTGGGGTGCTTCTCTGTCAGCTAAATCCAAGTCCAAGTCCCTTTGGTCTCTGGATGGCTCTGACTGGTTCTGATATTCCTTTGCCATCGGGTCCCAGGCCTGTGCCAGGAGTCCAGCCCATATTTTGAAGCATTCTGTTTCCAATGTTGTTTTCTGGGATTGGTTGGGCGTTTTCACCTACAAACCCTGAGATTAAAAGAAACACACAGCATTAATCAGTACTGCATGTGGAAAAGAGCAAGATAATCTCCTTTAAAGCATTAACCCTTCTTCTTCTTCTAATTCATCTAATAGGTTGCTAGAACAGGCTGTTTTTGCATACACCTCTACCCCAATATAAAGCGACCTGATATAACAAGAATTCGGATATAATGCGGTAAAGTAGTGCTCCGGGGGGGGGGGGGGGGCGGGGCTGCACACTCCAGTGGATCAAAGCAAGTTCGATATAACGTGGTTTCACCTATAATGTGGTAAGATTTTTTGCCTCCCGAGGACAGCATTATATCGGGGTAGAGGTGTATGTTGACTCATGGCTGTATGTTAATTCTACATATATGTTCTACAGTTTCACTTTTTCTTTTTTTTAGAATAGCTCAATTTTAAGCATTACACATTTATTTTTGCTGCAGATCTCTTAAGCATGAGAAGAACATGCTGGATGTCAGACTCAGAGACAAGTCAAAACCTGAATAATTTTATCAATGCATGGAGAGGACGATTTGACTACCAAGTTAGTTACAGATATCAAACATGGGCCTAAGAAACATCACACCTTATCTTTCCACCCTCATTGATACAATAAATGCTTTTCATTCAACTGGAGTATGCTGAGATGTTTAATAAAACAACCAATTACTTATGATTTGAATTCTCACAACAGCAACAAATGCAGAGCAGACAACTGACATAATATTCTTCAGAGACAAGGTGGGTGAGGTAGTATCATTTATGAGACCAACTCTGGAACAACAGAAGGTGGTCCAATAAAAGATATTACCTCATCCACCTCATCGTTCTAATATCCTGGGAGCAACAAGGCTATGGCAACATTGCATATAATATTCTCCAGTCCATTTGTATCCTATTTCAGTAATTTGTTTTACTAAAGATTACTGAAAGATTTAAAAGGCAAATATAAACACTGGGAAGTACAATATGAATTTTCATTGAAGAATGTTCCCTTTAAACAAAACGGTACCAACTTTTCTACATGCATTGCTTTTCCATTTTGAGAAATCATCACAGTCTTAAACTTCCCCTAAATAAAATATAATACCGTAACATTCCAACTCTTAAACATCACTAAACAAAACATTTTTACCATCATAAAACATATCTGTGAATGTGGCCAAAGGCTGACTTACCATTAATCAGAAATAAAAGCAGATTCTGATCGTGGTTACATAGGTGTGAGAGTCAGTTGATATCAATGAATTTATTCTGGATTTACACCAGATAACTTGAAAGAGAATCTTTCCCACTGTCTGTAAAATACTCTGAACGTGAAAATTACTGTAGGAGATTGGTAGGTTTATCCTATTCGATCTCAATTTATCCTTTTAAAAAAGAAAAAGCTTACTTTGTGTCATTGAGCATGAGGAATCCCTGATTAATGCCTAATTGTGTGCTACTGTACAATGTAAATGAGAAGTGGCCACTTGTACAGTTTTATGTATCTCAGACTTGAGAACATTATTTTTAAATAAAGTTGTTTGATATGTTTTTGAGTAATATCTTTTCTACAGAACGAGTGTCCATACGTTTATCATATGCTGGTACTCCCTCAGTATCACTATCTGCTTGATATCCTGTTAGAAGAAAAGCAATACACATACTAGGAGACAGAATGCCAATAGTAAAGGGGTTAACGCCAACAGATTTACTTTTCTTGTGAATGTAGAAAACAGAAGTATTTGTAGTAGCAAAGGAAAATGAAAAGTGAAAGGCATTTAAATCTAATGTCTTTTCTCTTCCATTTACTAAACTTCTGTATTACTGAGTTTTGGAGCTGATGCACTGGTAAGTTTCCTGCATGCACTGCCTTGGATAAGTGCCTACTCCTGATATAAATGCAGGTAGTATGAATTATGAAATGGGGGAGGAAGTAAGGTGTACGACATCCTGCCCTGCAGGAGGAAAAAAAGTTGAAACCTCTTAATTGTCTACACTGAAGGTGAGATGTTTCAGGGAACTGGATTTTTGTTTAATCTGCTCTGAATGAATTTCCAAAGCTTGCAAGACTGAAGGCATTAGCCATTGGGGTAGGGACAATGTTTTTTTCCCCTCTGTATTTGTACCGAATGTAGCGCAATAGACTCCTGGTCCATGACTCGGGCTCCTAGATTCTACTACCAATAAATAAGTTAGTTTCCCACCCATTCATACTAGCCTCCACGCCCCCCCACTTTTTTTTTTTTTTTTTTTTTTTAAAGAACTCTAGTAACAACTGTAGGGAGATCACAGTTATGTGTTTTTAGAGAGACTAAAGTTTTAAATTAATCATTTACCTCTGATGAGCAATTGGTTCATGATAACATTAACTTTACTAAGGAGTGTTAGAACAAAAGTTGAACAAATATTGTGAAGCTCCTCAATATACAAATCTAGAAAGCTACACTGAAACAGTGTACACAGGCAGTAGTCAAACTGAAAATGAGAGATGCATATTCAAACCTTGATGATATATCTTACCTGTGATTATTGTGGCAACAAATTTACAGTACTTAAGCATTATCTACTGTGGTCAGAAGAAAGCTAGACAGCCACTATTCCGGTCCCCAAGTCAAAGAAAAAGGAAAGGGTGTTGAGAGAAAGCTAACTTTAATATTGGTTTGAAGCGGTACTTAATGTTAGGTGATAAAGCCTCTGAAGTCAGTAGGCGCCAGGCTGTGAGAGGGTGCTCTTGAACTGACCAGCCCAAAATTCAACAACAAAAATCTTCCTTTCTTTTCAGGCCTCTCATAGACAGAGAGAGTTTTCATACAGATAAGTCCCTGACAATGACAGAGCATACACAGCGCAGGCTGTGGACCTTTTTAGCTCTTGTTTCTAGCACAGAAAATGGGGAAAAAAAATTTGATGTCCAAACTAAATGATGGGTAAACTCCTTTACTAAAACTACAGAAGTATCCATTAACCCACTTTTTTGGGGATAACGTGAGCAATGAAATTGGTAGTGAGGTCCTAATGTCTTAAAAACAATGGAAAAAAACAATGGAGGGGAATAAAGTTCACAGAGCTTCCAAGGAAAGGGGAAAAATGTCAAGGTGCTCACACTATCTCAGAATTGGATATGTCAGATGATTCCTGAGTTTGCATTAGGGTGACCAGATGTCCCGATTTTTGGGTCTTTTTCTTATATAGGCTCGTATTATCCCCCACTCCTGTCCCGACCTTTCACATTTGCTATCTGGTCACCTTAGTTTGCATAGCAGTGCCAGAAACACACACTGGAGTGTAAACTATAGAGAACAGCCCAAAACAGAGTAAACAACTTTGCAGGTTCACTAGAGTCCATTTAAAAAGCAAAGTTAACGTTGTATAAACTATGTATCTTGCTATATCAAATCCAATTCCTCACACAATAAGAACAGAAAGAGGCTCTAGAGATGAACAATTTGTACCCTGAAACATGCTATTTAATAAACTCATGCTTCTATTTTTGATTTTTTCCTGTAACAGAATGCATTTCCTCTTTCCGTGACTGACAGGGTAATTGGAATACATTTTGTTTTAAAGACACTTAAGTACTTTTAAAATATACAGTATAATTACTTTTTCCATTCCATTGTACATGATTTTCTATTAGAACTCTAAAAACACCAAACTCTCGGAATTCAGCCAACAAAACAGCTTATTTTTTGTTTTGTTTTTGTGCACAGAAACACATCATGTATGTCCAACAATATTTTTGGGTTTTGCTTGAGGTCTGTGCAACACCAAAAAAATTAAAGCACACTGTAAACAACTAATATACTTTCCTGTTTTTATTTTCTTAGCAAGAATGCAGGCGGGTTGTATTTTATTTCAATAAGATTTGGTATCAACGGTATATTATCCCTTAGTTTAGTCAGTTTTGAAGTCTAAGTCTTACAATGTCTTTATAAAAAGTGAATCAAATTATAGTTATTTTATCCCGCACATTTTGAGTCTCTCCACTTTCTATAAGAAGACAGCAAAGAGTCCTGTGGCACCTTATAGACTAACAGACGTTTTGGAGCATGAGCTTTCGTGGGTGAATACCCACTTCGTCAGATGCATGTACTGGAAATTTCCAGAGGCAGGTATATATATGCAAGCAAGAATCAGGCTGGAGATAACGAGGTTAGTTCGATCAGGGAGGATGAGGCCCTCTTCTAGCAGTTGAGGTGTGAACACCAAGAAAGGAGAAACTGCTTTTGTAGTTGGCTAGCCAGTCACAGTCTTTGTTTAATCCTGAGCTGATGGTGTCAAATTTGCAGCAAAAAAATTTCAGGAGCAGACTTCAAAGAGAAACTGCTGAGCTTCAGTTCATCTGCAAATTTGACACCATCAGCTCAGGATTAAACAAAGACTGTGAATGGCTAGCCAACTACAAAAGCAGTTTCTCCTCCCTTGGTGTTATTTGCTGCTTTTACAGATCCAGGCCATGTCTACATCTAAAATTTTGCAGCGCTGGTTGTTACAGCTGTATTAGTACAGCTGTATAGGGCCAGCGCTGCAGAGTGGCCACACTTACAGCAACCAGCGCTGCAAGTGGTGTTAGATGTGGCCACACTGCAGCGCTGTTGGGCGGCTTCAAGGGAGGTTCGGGGAACGCGAGAGCAAACCGCGGCGAAGCTGGTCTCCTTTCCCGGTTTGCTCTCTCGTTCCCCGAACCCCCGAACAAGCAGGTCTCCTTCCCTGCGGTTTGCTGGGTGGTTCGGGGAACGCGAGAGCAAACCCGGGAAAGGAGACCAGCTTCGCCGCGGTTTGCTCTCGCGTTCCCCGAACAAGCAGGTCTCCTTCCCTGCGGTTTGCAGGGTGGTTCCGGGAAACGTGAGAGCAAACCGCGGCGAAGCTGGTCTCCTTTCCCGGTTTGCTCTCGCGTTCCCGGAACCACCCAGCAAACCTCAGGGAAGGAGACCTGCTTGCTCGGGGTTCGGGGAACGCGAGAGCAAACCGCGGCGAAGCTGGTCTCCTTTCCCGGTTTGCTCTCGCGTTCCCGGAACCACCCAGCAAACCTCAGGGAAGGAGACCTGCTTGCTCGGGGTTCGGGGAACGCGAGAGCAAACCGGGGAAGGAGACCAGCTTGATTACCAGAGGCTTCCTCAGGTATGCTGGGATACCTGCTTATTCCACGGAGGTCAAGAAAAGCGCTGGTAAGTGTCTATATTTGATTACCAGCGCTGGATCCTCTACACCCGAGACAAAACGGGAGTACGGCCAGCGCTGCAAACAGGGAGTTGCAGCGCTGGTGGTGCCCTGCAGATGTGTACACCTCCTAAGATGCAGCGCTGTAACTCCCTCACCAGCGCTGCAACTTTCTGATGTAGACAAGCCCCCAGACTAACATGGCTACCCTTCTGATATAAGAAGACAGTTACTGGTAATTTTATTCATTGCAGTCCTTTTCCTCCATTCTATGACCAATCAGCACTCAAATACCATTTTCATTGCTGATTGGTTTAAGGATGGGAAAGAATAGAGTATGACAAATACCATGCTACATTGTTTGTTACTTTCCCCCCCCATGGGCTTTTATTCTCTAATTAAATGCAGTTTTTGTCCTTGCAATATATATCTTTAAGCTCAGCGTCTAACTCACTTCAATGGCACTTCTTGGACTGGCCAATAGGGGCTTTCAGAGAGTGGTAAAAACATATTGCCCCTCAAAAGGGTTGCACTACCTCCAGGACATGTTCAGTCTTGACCCAGCCTCAAGCAAGAACAAGAACAACTCGCTCCTGCCACCTCACGGAAAAGCAGCTATGCAAGATGTGACATGTGAAAGGCAGCAACAGAGGTGGGGGGTGGGAAAGAGGCAGTGGTTATGAGGAACTGAAATCAGTACTCTATGTTAATAATTTGCAGGAATTTCACTAGCAGACCCTTCTGCCTTATAGAGACTACAAAATGTGATACAAACCGTAATAATTTGGTTCCTGATTTGCCAGATGAGTGGGCAACTCATTGAAGAGGTTGCCATGACATAAGTGAGGGGAAAGAACTGAAGGAACAGTAACTTGGATGGCAAGACAGTGCTTTCAAATTCCTATACCTATACTGAGCAACAGCCACAGCCCAAAAATACAAACTAGTGTGTATATACACACACATACACAGCCTCTGGAGCCCATCTCTATTATACATGTGCATGCTTAATATGAAACCATAATTGTAAATAAGAAATATGCTTAATATGAAACCCAAAAAGGAAAAAAATATTTGTGTATTTTAAAAAAGTTTGAGGGAATAACAAAAACTTCCAATAAAATTTTTATTGTGAAATGATATTTATGATGGAACTAAAGGTACATTTCTATGAAATGTATCTTTCCAGAGGTGACCTCGGCAATTACAGGCTGGTAAGCCTGACTATAGTACCGGACAAACAGGTTGAAACTATAGTAAAGAACAAAACTGTCAGACACATAGATGAACATAATTTGTTGGGGAATACATGGTTTTTGTAAAGGGAAATCATGCCTCACCAATCTACTAGAATTCTTTGAGGGAGTCAACAAGCATGCGGACAAGGGGATCTAGTGGATATAACGTATTTAGATTTTCAGAAAGCCTTTGACAAGGTCCCACACCAAAGGCTCTTAAGTAGAGCAAGCAGTCATGGGATAAGAGGGAAACTCTCTCTCACGGACTGGTAATTGGTTAAAAGATAGGAAATAAAGGGTAGGAATAAATGATCAGTTTTCAGAATGGAGAGACTTAAATAGTGGTGTCTCCCAGAGGTCTGTACTGGGCCCAGTCCTATTCAACATATTCATAAATGATCTGGAAAAAGGGGTAAACAGTATGGTGGCAAAATTTGCAGATGATACAAAGCTACTCAAAATAGTTAGCTTTCCCAGGCAGACTGCGAAGAGCCACAAAAAGATCTCTCAAAACTGAGTGACTGGGCAACAAAATGGCAGATGAAATTCAGTGTTGATAAATGCAAAGTAATGCACAGTGGAAAACATAATCCCAACTATGCATATAAAATAATGGGGTGTAAATTAGCTGTTACCACTCAAGAAAGATCTTTGAGTCATTGTGGATAGTTCTCTGAAATCATCCACTCAGTGTGCTGCACCAGTCAAAAAATCAAACAGAATGTTGGGAATCATCAAGAAAGGGACAGATAATAAGACAAAATATCATATTGCCTCTATATAAAACCATGGTGCGCCCACACCTTGAATACTGTGTGCAGATTTGGTTGCCTCATGTCAAAAAAGATATATTAGAATTGGAAAAGGTTCAGAAAAGGGCAACAAAAATGATTAGGGGTATGGAACGGCTGATGAGAGATTAATAAGACTCAGTCTTTTCAGCTTGGAAAAGATACGACTAAGGGCGGATAAAAACATAAGAATGGCCATACTGGGTGAGACTAAAGGTCCATCCAGTCCAGTATCTTGTCTACCGACAGTGACCAATGCCAGGTGTCCCAGAGGGAGTGAACCTAACAGGTAATGATCAAGTGATCACTCTCCTGCCATCCAGCTCCACCCTCTGACAAACAGAGGCTAGGGACACCATTCCTTACCCATCCTGGCTAACAGCCATTAATGAACTTAACTGCCATGAATTTATCTAGTTCTCTTTTAAAGCCTGTTATGGTCCTGGCCTTCACAACCTCCTCAGGCAAGGAGTTCCACAGGTTGACTGTGTGCTGTGTGAAAATAACTTCTTTTTATTTGTTTTAAACCTGCTGCCCATTAATTTCATTTGGTAGCCCCTAGTTCTTATATTATGGGAACAAGTAAATAACTTTTCCTTATTCACTTTCTCCACACCACTCATGATTTTATACATCTCTATCATATCTGCCTTTAGTCTCCTCTTTTCCAAGCTGAAAAGTCCTAGCCTCTTTAATCTCTTCTCCTCATATGGGACCCGTTCCAAACCCCTAATCATTTTAGTTGCCCTTCTCTGAACCTTTTCTAATGCCAGTATATCTTTTTCTGAGATAAGACCACCACATCTGTACGCAGTATTCAAGATGTGGGCATACCACAGACTTATACAAGGGCAATAAGATATTCTTCGTCTTATTCTCTATCCCTTTTTTTTAATGATTCCTAACATCCTGTTTGGTTTTTTGACTGCCGCTGCACACTGCGTGGACGTCTTCAGAGAATTATCCACGATGACTCCAAGATCTCTTTCCTGATTAGTTGTAGCTAAATTAGCTCCCATCATATTGTATGTATAGTTGGGGTTATTCTTTCCAATGTGCATTACTTTACATTTATCCACATTAAATGTCATTTGCCATTCTGTTGTCCAATCACTTAGTTTTGTGAGATCTTTTTGAAGTTCTTCACAGTCTGCTTTGGTCTTAACTATCTTGAGCAGTTTAGTATCATCTGCAAACTTGCCACCTCACTGTTTATCCCTTTCTCCAGATCATTTATGAATAAGTTGAATAGGATTGGTCCTAGGACTGACCCTTGGGAAACACCACTAGTTATACCTCTCCATTCTGAAAATTTACCATTTATTTCTACCCTTTGTTCCCTGTGTTTTAACCAGTTCTCAATCCATGAAAGGATCTTCCCTCTTATCCCATGACAACTTATGCTGTATGATATATAATAGATATGACAGAGGTCTACAAAATCATTACTGGTGTGGAGAAAGTAAATAAGGAAGTGTTATTTATTCCTTCTTATAACACAAGAATTAGGGGCCACCAAATGAAATGAATAGGCAGCAGGTGTAAAACAAACAAAAGCAAGTTTTTTTCCCCATACAATGCAGTTAACTAGTGGAACTCCTTGCCAGAGGATGTTGTGAAGGCCAAGACTATAACAGGATTCAAAAAAGAACTAGATAAATTCATGGAGCATAGGTCCATCAATGGCTATTGTCCAGGATGGGCAGGGATGGTGTCCCTAGCCTCTGTTTGCCAGAAGCTTGGAATGGGCAACAGGGGATGGATCACTTGATTACCTGTTCCGTTCATTCCCTCTGGGGCACCTTGCATTGGACACTGTCGGAAGACAGGATACTGGGCTAGAGGGACCTCTGGTCTGACCCATTATGGCTGTTCTTATGAAAAATTAAGGCATGTAATTTTTCTTAACAGCTGTTGAAACAGGTACATTCTGGTTAAACAGTGCACTAGCATTCAGTGCCATACCCTTGATTTTACAGTGATTGCCATGAATTAATTTAATTCCATCCCATCTGTAAGCTAAAAATCAGATCAGAGGTCTAATGCTGCTGCAGGCTCCACATCTGTTTAATCATTTTTGGACACAACAGCTTGCAAAAGTTCAGGATTTAAATTTGCTTAATATTTAAGAAATAATGTTTTACTAGTGTGTGAATCTCAGCAGGAAACAAACAAGTCACTGCTCAGTTTTGAACTATATGGCAAACTGCAAATATATTTTCTCTTAAGTGTAGAATACCTTATTTAGAACATATCAGCTTACCATCTAGGCTTCTATTTGTTATAGATTAAAAACAGGACAGTTACCCAATGTACTACTGTTGTGACTTTCAATATTTAAAAAGGGTGGAAAGCTATAATATTCTTGTTATTGCTAATGAGGCAAAATCAGATTTCAGTTTATTGACTAAACTGACATCACTTAAATTATTTTGGATTTACACTGGTGTAACTAAAATCAGAATCCAGTTTAGAATCTTCAATAAACTTTAGGAAAGCAACACAAAGGTCTTTTTCTGGCATAAGAGTAAAGGAAGGTGGATTTGTGCAATTTCAACTTTGACCAAATTATTATTTTTTTTAATGCTAAGGATAATTTCTCAGAAAATTATACTGCATTGAAATTTAGTCCTAGACTCTCATCTTTCTTTTATAAGATTAAAAATTTGTGAGTGGAACAACTATGCCTTAGCAGACCATTCCACAACTATTATTTCTTCTTCTTGCACTCCTGGCAGCCCTAAATCCTTTAAATCCTTTCCTAGAAGGATCTCCTTTTGCTTGAGCAATTTTTGCAATACATGGCCTGCTAACCCTTACCTCCTACCCTGGATCTCACTTATGTCTATCACAGCAGAGTCAGTCTTTTTACTGCAAATCTTCCAAGGAGCATTGTGGATGGTAATTCACTTGCGTAATTGGCTCAAGAGATGAAAATCTTGTATCTGACTCTCTTACCCACTAATCTATCCAGCTGACTGCAAGCCTAATTGGCAGCTTGTTTAGTAATTTGGCTCCTAAAGTGTTGTATTGATGTTGGATAAACAGCCAATGGAAGGAGAGGTGATACATGCTGCTTCACTTTAAAATTTAGTGCACTTTCCCCCGTTCTCAGAAGACATTTAATACTCTTTTTTTTGTTTTTGTTTCCACACCATCTAGCTGAATACAGGGATGTAAAACAGTAGGTTTTGATCCTGATGCAAGATGCCATTCTATCAGAAACATTATTAAAATAATAAACTCTTAGATTGCATCCTCTATAAAGAGGGTTCTCGGACAAATGTGAAAATCCGGATTGCTGCCGAGGTGTAGGTTTTTGTTTTTTTTTTAAACTGTATTGAAAATTTGTGTAACATCAACAGCAGCTTCACAACTGGCAGACATATTGCGATTTTTAAAATTGCTGTGATGTTCAAATATTTATAACTTATCTGTCTGATTTACAGATCCAGGTGCTGTTAATCAGATATACTACAAGTGACTATTTCAAGCACAACAGATGCAACTGTGAAGATGTCATATTATTCAGCTAAACATTTTGGGCCAAATTTCCAAACACGGGTGAGCTATATTGTGCTCACAGAATCTGCAACCATTCCGAAACCTCATGCTGCATGAACATAAACCCTACACTGATGACAACACAAAACCTGAACTGGCTTCTGGTTATCAGGCACCACAGTTCCTTTGGAGCTGCACTTTCAGGAACTCCCTTCAAGGAAATCCACTGAACCGAGAACAGACCTTCGCTTATTTTCTTTTCTGACTAAGCTCTACCAGGCCAAAAGCTGGAAGGTATGTGTCCTGTTCACCACAGCCCATTCAGTCCTTTCTACCCATAACAGACATAATTGTGTTGCATCCTTTTGCAGGAGCTGAGGGTTGCGTGGGAAGAGAAGGCAAAATAGAGGTGGAAAAGTCCCCCTTACTCACAGGCAAGGAAAGAGCTGTTTGCCCAAGACTGCTTTTGCACACGGATCTAAGTGAAATGATGCAGCACATTATTTACTCCACATTTTTGGCAACACTGAAAATATCACTCTACTGTGTCTCTGAAGCAGATCCTCCAGTGTAAAATCTTTCAAAGCAGATAAAAAGAAAACTTGAAAACCTGGCAAAGTTGTTACTCTCTGATAAATGCTCAGCGACTTATGTGAAGTGAACTATGGTTTCTGCCCAGGTCTTAGAGGACAGAGTTTACATCACAAAAGGCACCCACAAAATTGGCAGCCTTGTGTAATCTAAGCAGAAACACTAGGGACTGAATCAACGTGGGGACTTACAACGTCACCCTTAGAACCGACCCATTCAGCACAAGGTTAAAACAGACTACCAGGACAGTGAGAGGAAGTGTTCACTTTTTCTGCCCATACTTGACTCATTCTGTGAATGGGAGATTTCAGTTAAACTAGTACTTTTCATAAGCATTAATTCATCAAAACAAAACTAGAAAACAAATATAAATGTTGTTAAGGAAAAAGGAAAAACACATCTCCAGGTAAACTATCTACTCAGGCATTGGTACCTCCAACCAGTGTACCACTAGAGGCTATGTTAAGGATGTAGGAAAAAATGCTATACACAGGAAGGGCGAAGAGGAATTAAGATAAAAGAAGAGGAATACTTCTAAGTCTTTTGGCTAAGATAAAGTAAAGATGAAGGAAGTTGGGGGGATCTCTACCAAAATGAAATTCTGTGGAGGATCTCTTGGGGTATGTCTCCCTTGCAGTTGAGCGCTGTGATTGAGCATGTGTAGTGTACCTGAGCTAGCTTTGAGATCACAGCTAGCTCAAGTAGCAGCAGCAGTGTAGCTGTGGAAGCAGGGGTAGTGGCATGAGTTAGCTACTCCTGTATGGAAAGAGTTGTACTCAGGAGGCTAGCCTGTGCTATTGCCGTGGATACATAGCTATTGTTACTTAAGCTAGCTTTGATCTAGCTAGCTTGAGTATGCTGGCATGAGCTGCTGTCATGGTATAATTCCCCAGTCTGAACCTTAGAGTCCAAAAGTTGGGGTACCAGCATGAATTCCTCTAAGCTCAATTACCAGCTTAGTACTTGTAGCGCTGCCACCAACCAGGAATTCCAGTGCCTGGTACACTCTGGTCCCCCCAAAACCTTGCCTGGGGACTCCCAAGACCCAGACACTCTGGATCTTAACACAAGGAAAGTAAACCCTTTCCCTCACCGTTGCCTCTCCCAGGCTTCCCCTCCCTGGGTTACCCTGGAAGATCACTGTGATTCAAACTCCTTGAATCTTTAAACAGAGAGGAAAATTTACCTCCTCTCCTCCTTCTCTCTCTCCCTCCCAGACTCTCTCTGAGAGAGAAAGTAATCCTAACACAGAGAGAAAATTAACCTCTCTCCCTCTTCCCTCCTTTCTCCTCACCAATTCCCTGTGGATCCAGACCCTGTCCCCTGGGGTCTCACACCAGAATAAAAATAACAATCAGGTTCTTAAACAAGAAACTTTTAATTAAAGAAAGAAAAACCAGTAAAAATTATCTTTGTAAATTTAAAAAAATGGAATAGGTACAGGTTCTTTCAGTTATAGACACTGGGAACACCCTCCCAGCCTAAGTATACAAGTACAAATTAAAATCTTTTCAGCAAAATACCAATTTGAACTCCTTTCAGCCAAATACACATTTGAACTCCTTCCAACCAAATACACATTTGCAAATAAAGAAAACAACCATAAGCCTAACTCGCTTTACCTACCTAGTACTCACTATTCTGAATTTATAAGAGCCTGTATCGGAGAGATTGGAGAGAAACCTGGTTGCACATCTGATCCCTCTGAGCCCCCAGACTGAACAACAACCAAAAACTAACAGCACACACAAAAACTTCCCTCCCTCAAGATTTGAAAGTATCCTGTCCCCTGATTGGTCCTCTGGTCAGGTGACAGCCAGTCTCACTGATCTTGTTAACCCTTTACAGGCAAAAGAGATATGAAGTACTTCTGTTCTATTAACTCTTACTTATCTGTTTATGACAGCTGCAATCATACTTCTTGATTGCAGTATAGACATATCCACAGTTACTCCATACCATCTGAAGATGATAGACAACATGTCACAGTTATCAATCCTTCCTGGCCATGGATCTCCCTTCCATAGTTAAATCACAGGAGAAATCATATGTCAATTCCTCTTAAATATGCCATCTGTCACTTAAATATGCAAACTTAATGCTGACCAAAGTTCTCTCTAGTGGTAATAAAGATGTCAGAAAGCAAATCTAGGTATTTCTTAAGTTTGTGCCCCACAGATGTACACTTCTTTCAGGTTTGTAAAAATCAAAATCCTGATGCTTTATGCTGCAAAGTGAAAGCAAGAGTCTCCACCCTGAAAACAAGTGAGTGGGTGTCTGTTTAGACACTACTACTACTTCCTGAAAAAGAAAACTCTGAACTTGTTTGTATTAGGATACTGATCAATGTCTCTTATGTTTTTACACTATGGAAATGTTTTCTAATATGTTAAATGGTTTTTTAATTTTTATTGATGTAAAATTATAGAAAATGTTATACACTAAATTGCACAAAACAAAACTACATCAGTAAGATTCTTTCCTTCAAAATTAAATTACAATGGTAACGTGAAGACAGCTATGCTCTCTCATCCCTAGAAAGGGTCCTTCTAAGATCAGGGTTAAGGCACAAGGCAGACCAGGATTGAGAAGTTTCCATTACTGGTTCAAGTGCTATACTTATCCTGTTTGCAGACAAAGATCTTCTGTCTCTAGTACTGTTCACCTAGGAACTTTAACAAGTTGAACAAAAACTTAAAAAAAAACAAAAAAACAAAAAAACAAACCTTTGCCCATACTACCATGCAATATTACTTAGACATCAATTCTAAGCTGAATGGAACATATTCTACATTTTTCACATAGAAGCAACGGGGAATTTAAATAACAATTCATACCCAGTGTTTTGAAAATTTACCCATAGTTTATCTAGGTAAGCCCAAGTCTGCCATTTATCTGTAACTATCCCAGAAAGTTGACCTTTTCCTCACAAGCTTAGCCTGGGCAACCTCTGTAACAAAGGTGTAATCACAACGTTTTTCAAATAATCATTTTGGCACTGCAGATATTCAGGTCTTATTTTTAATCACTGATACATTAAGCATCAGCAAAACAGTTTGCTTAGATGCTCCACAGACAATTTTAAAAAAAGGAATGAAAACATTTAGCCTTTTGATTACCCTGTTAAAGTGAGTCATGACAGCACTATAACGGTGCTCGGTATGGCCGCTATAATTAAGAATCTGTCAGGTTTTTCTTTAAAACACATTTTTTTGAAATTAGGTTTATAACTCAGTCATTTCAAATTGTATCATCTTGAAGCGTGATATGCAAACCATCAGCCCAGAAAAAGACATTACAATTAAAATTTGCTTTTACAAAAAGTGATCAATATTTGTTAAGATGTATGGGATAATGTTCTGTGTGATGCCTTTTATATTTCCCTATACATTCTATGTTTTAGTCATTTGTGCTCTATCATTTTATGATAATTTGAAGAACAAAATCTGAAGAAAGCCATTTGTTTGTTTCTGAAAACCATTTACTGGAGTATGCACAAAACTTTTTTTAATTTTACTTTGCATTAGTGTTCTATAGTCTGTAAATTATGTTAATAGAAATCCACTAATGTCAAACAGAATTTGTGCACAAGGAATAGTGTGTTTCTGAGGTTTAGAGGTTCTAAAAGGAGAGAAAAAACAAACAGGATCAAAGGGATATAGGAAATATGATGGAGACCAGAGAGTCACTTGGGGAGCTCAGAGAGAGTGAGGTACACAGAAGATGAAAGATAATCAGAACACAAGAGAGAGAACTTGGGTAAAAAAAGTCTATTCAGTTTATGAGTATAAACTTTTAGAATTCTGTAGCAACTACAGAACGGATTAGAAATTTTTAAATGGACAATCTTTAAACTTTCAGTGAATATTTCAAGTGCATACATTTCAAGGACACACTATTAATACCATCCTTTATTTTATGTATAATTACATTTTGTTGGTTGTTAATTACTTTTACTAATATTGAACACGGTTTTGGTAGGATCATTTTCTCTGACAGGTAAACTAAATAATTAAATATACTGAAAAAAGTTTGTATAAAAATAATGTACTTCGAGGGCATTGTGTCACTGCAACGAGACGTGTTAGGGTGTCATACTGACTAGCATGACCACTCAGGTAGTTGGAACAGGCACAAAGTCATGCAGAATGACATGCACCCAAGTTTCATTGCTTAAACTGCTTTTGTAGTTTGAAACTTATTGCTTAAAAAGGTATCAATTTCTATAGAAGAAGCTGGATGGGAAAAAAATGTAGTTGCCTATGATGTACAATGTGCTGCAATCGTTCGAGTCTTAAAAAATAGGAGTCACATGTAAAAATAGGCAATATTTGCAATCACCCTTGTTTTAGATGGTAAACTAATTAATTAAGTTCATGCAGTATTAAAAGAGGCGGCCAGGGCCAGTGCAACCATTTAGGCGACCTAGACGGTCGCTTAGGGCACTAGGATTTGGGGGGCGTCATTTTCTTCGGCAGCGACCGCGGCAGCCAGATCTTCGGCTGCCCCCGTTGCTGCCAGCATTTAGGCGGAGAGAGCTGGGGCAAGGGAGCGCGGGGAAGGCCGCTTGCAGCAAGTAAGGTGGGGTGGCACAGAGGGGAACTCCCCGCCTCAGCTCACCCCTGCCCTGCCGCCTCCTCCCCAAGCATACTGTGGCTGCTTCACTTCTCCCGCCTCCCACCTATATCTACTAGTATTCCTCTTATTTTGTTCACTGCTTTTCAACACAGCTCTACATCACTTTTACAGATGATATTTTTCAAACAATAAAACTGCTGTTAAAACTTTCTTGCTTTAACAGTTTCTCATTGCTGTAAGAGTAAGTCTATATCCTTTGTTACTAATATACACAAACCTATTGGTATGTGACTTTGACTCAAGGCTGAGAACAGGCTATAAATTTAGAAATCAATATCTAACTCTATCAATATTCATTTTACTTTTTCTTTCAATATAAAATACAAAGGTGAAAGAGCAGTAAATAAGCTAGAGTACTGAAATAAATTGGGTGTTCTTGTCACAATTAATAAATGTTTACCCAGTAACACTGCTAGCTACAATAGTCTACAGCCTTGTAACATGTCTGAGAGTATGTACTGGAGCAGGTGCTAACCCGACTCTTCACAAAAATACACACAACATATTTCCATAGTTAATTAGCAATCACCAGTAATTCTCCTTGGTACTATTTATCCTAAATATATAAACCATACTGTGCATATTGCTATGGAAATGCATTATCCAAAAATTTTTCTTCTGGAAACACAGATTGGGATTATGGAACTAAACTGTTCTGCTCACCTACCTGGATGACATACTTGGTCATGCTTTACTAATTTGTAGTATGTGCATCATGTCCCAAGATAAAGCTTACACTCTTTCAGCTTTCACTACTGTATTCAACAAGGAAGCAGAATAAGTGCTGGCGGACTCATTCTGTTAATTTGCAGAAACAAACATCAACTTTGATTGCTGTGTACGTGCAAACTTTTTTTTTTTTTAAAAAGAAAAATGTTTCCATATTATTTTTTTAGTTAATCCCAGTCATTTTATTTCTATATTTTAACTATGTAGATCAGTTGGGGAAAAATCCCAACCAGGACAATGGTAGCTTGTCCTACTCTAAATCCTTTGTTGAAATGTAATGACATTAGGTAAATCCTTTTCTTTCTTCAAATAATGATATCAAACGTTCAAAACAAATATCAGTGTTTTAAAATTAATTTAGTTGTGAGAAGGAGTAGTAATGGAGTGAACTGAGGTAGTGAACCCATGTATTTCTGAAACATTTTTGTGTGAACATAGCTACCATTGTTTAATTTACTAAATGTTTTTCCAAGTTTATACCGGTTTCTTTGAATCTTTGTGGGTTTTTTTCAACATAGAAAAACACTTCATATTATCAAAAGCTAATACAGAAGGAAATTGAACTGCTTTTCTTGAATTACAAAGATAAATTCACGCTAGTTAAATAGTAGCAAAAACAAGGTTTTTTCTTTTTCTTTCTATGATTTTGTATTTTTTTTTAAAAGGCCCTGTATCTCTCTGTTTAAGATAAAAATCCTTTCAAAAATGTCCTGTATATTGTGAAGATGTTACTATGTATCAGAAACACTGAATGCTTTTATAAAATATTTATTAACTTCATTATCAATAGACTGGCTTTGCAAACTATGCAGGGGAGTTAGCGCGTGAACAGTGGAAGTCCACAGTAAAATGTATGATAAAATAAATTTCACTATACTTTATACCATCTCTGTACAAAATAACTTCCTTTAGTACTTGCAAGTTGTGAAGTCAAAATCACTTTGTAGAAATAATTGCATTATCCTCTCCTCAACCATTAAATATTTTCCTGCTCACTTCAGATATGTTTAGAGTCTTAGAACCTGGTCCAGACATTCTCTTTTTCCATACTGCTTCCACTAAGATGTAGTATTTCTGAGACGGTTCTTGATCTGTTTTTGTAACTGTTTGAAACACTGAAATATTGAGGGGGCCATTCAACTAGAATGCAAATATTTGGTTACTCTAAAGAATATCTAGGACAGATTTCAATCAAAGAATTGTATGCATGTACACACTGTATATAAGGTACTGTAAGTATAAGCTGATAAATAGCAATATATACTAGCATGTGCAGTCAAGACACTCACATACTACAAATATGTGAAATATTTGAAGACAGACTAATAGAGATACACACACAAAGATGCACAACCACATCCTCACCAGTCTAAATATATATAGTTAATATAAACAAACTAATGAGAATCCTGTAAATCACAGTCAAGTATTAAAAAAGTAATTTCACAGCTGTAATATCAGCAAAATGCATGAGATGGTTGTGACTTCGCATCTATAAAAATCTTTGAAAATGCACTTGCAGGTGTTAGCCATTTAACGTGGTGCACTAATTTTGAAGATATCTTTCATATACTTGACTCCAAACTTTCAATGATTTGCCCAACAAATCTTGTACAGTACATTCTATTTATTCTATGTTTTCAGATACATTCTTCATTGGAAAAATACCCTAGCTCTTCCTACCTTGCGTTGTTGAGCATACACGCATAGTAATCTCTTTTGTTTAAGATTTTTATTATGGGGAAACCAAATCACTTTTCTTTAATAAGTACCATGTTTGAAAAGGCTGAGAAATTGGAAATGTCTAAACAACAATTAAAAGTCAGTTGATTTCTTAATCTCTAATACGAACTATTATACTACCTGCCTAAAGGTATCTCAAGAGTGGCTGAATTTATCATGTACTTTACTGTGTTTCTGACCTACTGCTTTGTATTTTAAAGATTTAACTTTTGGGGTTTTGTTATAGGAAAATTGGTTACCTGTGGGTCCTGGCAGGGGTGCAGCTTTTCTTCTCCGTTTGATGTCTCCCATGCACAATGATCCTAAATGTACACTTGTTTGTCTGTAAGTGATCAGAGAAAACTATTAACAAAGGGGGAAAAAATGTCACATAAATACACAGCTTGTATAATCTGAACCTAAATCAAAACGTTCTCAATGAAGATGAAGCTGCACATTGAAGCCACCAATCTTGTTTATATCGAAACATAATTATGTTTGTTGACAAGCGCTCAGCATATAAACACAGCATCATAAATTGTTACCTGAATGAATAATACAAAAGGAATGCTTTCTAATTTTCAAAAATAGCAATCTTTCTAGCTCAACATAAAACACTGTTTCTCCTGACAGGAAAATAGCTAAGATTAATTATCTAAAGAGATCACAATATTGTTGTAGGTTATCAATTGGTTACTAATGCCTTAGTGTCAGAATGACATTTATTACAGGAAAAGTACTATCAATTTCTTTTAAGGTAACAAAGAATGTCTGAGGTAACATGAAACAGAAAACTCTTCAAACGCATATAGAATAATATTGTAATTTGCTATAAGCAACTTGACATTCCTTTAGAGCAGCACAGATACTGCTAGCTGCATCATTCGGTGAAGAATTAGGAGACAAGGGAAAAAGAAGAGGCATTTATGGAGATGTATTAAACATTACAGAGTATCTAAAAACACAAGTCCAAATATTGTGATTCTTTTAATTATAACTTAGTGAATTTTGTTAAACCACAAGGTGGGAAACAAATCTAGTAAATTGGTGACAATGAAGAGTAATAGCTTCCCATTCAAGGGGCCTGGGTTCAGTCTAGGATTTATCAATTTTGCTTTACGGCACATAAGCTTTCTTTAAGATATACTATTATTAATTGTGCAACAGATCATTAATTATGTGATTTAAAAGAATTTTCAGATTTCCTGCATAATGTTGCAAAAAAAGAAAAAGTACAAAACTGGGCTGAAAATGGTCATAGTGTTTAACCTTTAATGGTACAAAACCACTTTTTAACATGAATGTAGTAATGACTGCTATTTCACATAGAAGGGCTTCAGTGGGTTATTTAAAAAATAAAATACTCCAATGCATATCCCGGATTAATTTATTGTGCCACAACTTCAGTATCGATTAACTAAACTTTCTATTTTAACATGGGCTTTTCTTCCTTGAAACAGCCTCATAAGTTGAATTTAAATAAAAATTTAAAATCTAAAGGCTAAGTATAGTGAAACCATCCTTTCCCCCCGCTCCTACTATCATGGAGTAAATTTCAATTAGTTCTACATTTATAGTAAGACTCTTTAAACCCTCAAATCTTTCGTAACTGGTAGTACATGTAAAAACAGTGAAAACTGGAAATTTAAATGAAGTATAGAAGTATAGAAAAGGTCAGTAAAGGCAAAATAAATATTCAAAAAGCTATTTCAACAAAGTTGTTATTAAACTTGCAAGTTTTAATTTATGTTTTATATATTCTATTAATGTAGCCATTTAAATAAGTACATTAACATGGTATGTGTGTGCTTTTTGAAAAAAATTGCTAAAATGTAGAGAATGTGTTATGAGTCCAGTCATATTACACTTGGGAAAACTGTCTCTTCAGAAATGGCTTCTACTCATTTTGACTCTGATATTCATAATGCAACTAAATCACTCATAGAATATATTTTCTGAAACTAAATATCAGAATTAAAATAAAGGAATGGATAATATTAAAATTAGGAACTGTTTTAACTGCTAAACTGATATATGTCCTCATTTTATTCAAAACGAATATGCTGCAGATAAAAAATGTGAAGACCTTCATATCTCATTGTAGTTTTTTTTTTTTTAAAACCATCAAGAAATAGGATTACCAATGAATACTAAACACGGATCACCAGCTCCCTCTTCCCAAAATCCATATCCCATCATATTATTGCAGGGACTTAGATTGTAAGAGTCTCCTGGACATATCTCATACTAGGTAGAGTGCAAAATCTGTGTTTCTTTCTCCAGCACTCCTATGTAGAGGGGGAAAAGGGAGCAAAAAACAAACCAAACCAAACCCATACCAACCAAGGATGCAAGTAGGATGAAAGATAAAAATTAATAAAGTCAGCCAATTGAACCTTAAGACCTGAGCTACAGGAGTAAGAGCTAGCTGTGCTTGAGTAATTCTACCCAGAATTGATTACCTGTTACACTGCATTGAGATATCTAGATTATTGATCAGTAAGATTATGGTACTCAGGTCCCACCACTTTTCCTCCAGGCACATGCAATGGAGTTGCAACAAATAACACTAAGTAAGGACTACTTTGTTATTGTTGTCACCCTTCATGTAGAACACAGCAGTTACTTTTTAATTCAAAATCAATGAATGTCTGAAAGGCAGAATTGTTCCTTCAGCATAAATGAATCATTTGTCTTTGCAAAGCACAATAATTTGATCACTAGCCAAGGTGAGAGTGGTTATTTCTTTGCTATGGTTTTGAGGAAAAGCTAGAGGTTTCTATATGCTAGAAACTAACCAATATTCTTAAGAAATCGTTAAAGCAACAATTACACTTTTTCAAATCCACAGTCCATTATGAGGCTAAAAATATTATACCTTTGACTAAAACTAGATTAATTTCAAATACTGCACTTATTTCCACAGGGGATTACAACTACCATTTTACATGTATTTTTGATTGAATTGCAGGAAGACAAAAGGCTACATTTTAAAGAGCAATGGACAAAGAACTGTTCCTAATCTCAAAGATACGCTTTAGAGAAAGCAAGCTCTTACACTGTGGCTATAAACATAAACACTGGCTCATGTATATTACATTTCTAAATTGTAGACATAGAAAGATCTCTGACCCTCACAGTGTGGCTAGGGGTTCAATAATATACTTCTTAACATTAAAGCACAAAAGCAAGGATTACAAATAGGAAGAAAGCTACTTGCCTGATTTTTCTCTATTTATCCATAGCTTGCTGCAAGCTATTATTTATAAATAGTGCTCTGGTGGAAACTAGGCATTTTATTAGGGAAAAAATAAAACTTGTTAAGACCACCTTGCCTGAAAACTTGGCTTTTGATGTGCTGATGACAGGGACTGGAGCAAGCAGTGTCAAATGGAATAATTTTAAAGGAAAGACAACAGGAACTTGTCGCCTCATTGTATGCATTTACAAAAGAGGCTTTTCAGAGCATTAGGCCTAGTTAAAGCTGCCCTCTGGATAAAAAGTGTTCCCAAGCAGCCTCAGACAAGCTTGGGAGACAAACAGATGTGACTACCGTCCCTGGCGTTTGGCAAGAACACTCACTGTCAATAAGAAAAATATAAGCATGGACAGGGCATCAGCTGCACAACAGTGGAGCAAGCCTGCAAGTGTCATAGCAGCGGCGAAGTTGTGGCAGAGGGAAGTAAAAAGGCTGCATTAGCCAGACTGGTGTGAACTTACACTAGTAGGCAAGATTTTCATTGTTGTTATTATCATGCCTCGACATATTAAACAAAAAAGGAATGGAAAAATCTACAGTCAGATTTTATTCTGTTTCCTCCAATATACAGTATTTCCAGGGAAAAGGTGGTAGTGGTACTATAGCACAAGACAACACACCAAAAGCCACGTATGTTACTTAAAAAAAAGTTAGACTACGGAAACTGCTGTCCTCATCAACGGGGAGACAGGCATTTCTAACACGAGTCACCAGTGTTCATGGCTATTCCACTGTTCAGTGCTATTTAATTTTCTTTACCTTCCTCCTCCATTCTGGCAGTCTGCCTTCCCATTTTTTTCTGTAGATAATTATTCTGGGAAATATGTCTAAATGATACATTTTTTAAATTCCCCAGACAGAAACCATTCCATCCACACTGTTGCCATATAAACTTATTTTTCTATCACCACGGTATTCTTGGTAATACAATATTTTTAATGAGCTATTTGTCATCTGCAACTACGAATGTTTGGCTTCCAAACAGCAGCTCAAGTCAGAGTTTGAGCTAATCGGATCTTACCGGTCATTAGCACCACCCTTTCCTGCGCAAAAAGCCTTCGGTTTTATGTTAACATTTCAATCCATATCCAGCCTTCTTTGAAAGAGGCCGTCCACTTTCATGGACCTCCGATACAGAAAACAGACCTTTATATGCCATTTCCACTTTGCGCATGTATTTCTCTATATATATTATTTTGTTAAATGATTATATTTTATATAAAAACAAAAAAAAAAGAGAAAGAACAGATTTTTACTTGTTTAACCTCTTCTTTTCCTACTTTTAAGGGTTTATGATGCTCCCAGGTATTATCACTGCCTTTGCTATTAACATTCAGATGGAATTAGAATTTCACTCTATATTTAGTATTCATTTCAGTCATTAAAAAGCAGTGTAGTGCAGTGGACTGAATACCATATTCTCCCCTATGACTTGCTATGTGGATGTGGGGAAATCACTAACCACCTTGCCATTTTTCCATATGTAAAAAACAGTACTCCTCCAAAAACAATTAATTTTCATCCCTACTACTCTGGAAGTAGGAATTATTCCATAGCCACTTCACAGAGGTGTGTGGTGAGAATTAAGTTTGTATAGCAGTTGTCTTCATATGTGCAAGTACATTTTCTAAGACCCTGATTCCAGTTAGGGGCTTTTGGGGACTACTGCAATACAAATAACACATTTACTTATGTATTTATTTTACAGGTCTACTCATTGCTCCAACATCCCTGTTGGTTACCTTACTCCAGTGTCGTCTTGCTTTTAGGCAGGGTGACCAGACGTCCCATTTTTATAGGGACAGTCCCGTTTTTTGGGACTTTTTCTTATATGGGCGCCTATTACCACCCACCTCGTCCCATTTTTTCACAGTTGCTATCTGGTCACCCTACTTTTAGGAGTTTTCGCTTTCCTCACAAGTTGTAAGGCTTTGAAATCAATATTATTTAGTATTCTTGATGTGTTATAATTACACAATTAATTGCAATGTTAATACATGCACACCTCATTTCCTGCCCACAGTTTGTTTGGACTTCTGTTTACACTTCAGCAAAGCATCAAGCCATTTGCCAGATTACATTTTGTACCTCTATGACTTGGCACATATTATCTGTACATGATGGAGATCCCTGGTTTACTGAATTTTATACATAACTTGAACTTTGAAAGTAGCAGTTGCTGACAGAGGTAAGAGTGGCAGAGTTTTCATGTTTTGTTCAAAAACATTCTTACCTACTGGATTTCTGTGTACTGATCTGGAAAGCATAGATTATGTTGTATGCTACAATGATTCTGAAATAACACTTTAAAACTAATATTCACAGCATAATTTGATGAACTGATATCACCCAACACTTGTCTGTCCATTATATTCTGATTAACACCACTTTCGTCCAGCTTGGGCATTGAAATACTTTGTAAACAGCAACATCTATCCTAGCACAGTATCATTGAGTTCCTGCAGATGGCTGTAGAACTCTTTGATTATATCATTGGATGCTGTAGCTAGTGCTAGCCTTGATAAGTTACTAAGTGAAGCTCTTTAGAAACAGATTTTAGTAAGGCTGAGTCGACTGGTTTGAATTTTAAAAGGATCTAAGGACTTTATAATTAAGAAGAAATGTCACTCCCTTTGTCCATTTTCAATTTCAAAAGAGATGGGTGAGAGTGGAGACATGATGACTGCAACTCATTTGAAGCTTGAAATGGTTTGACAACAATTTCTTAAATAGACAATGTAATTATGCCATCAGGTGGCATGTTTGGACATTGCTGGTGGTGATCTACAAGTTTAATTTCTACTTTAATAATTTTAGTTTTCAAACTACAGGGCGGTTTCAAGATGAGATTGAAAGAGTGACTCAGAGGCCTGGAAGGAAAGTATGGAAAGAGCTCATAAGATAAAGGAGATTTATGAGTAACCTCTTTCCTCAACTATGACATGTCACAGAAAGCAGTCCAGATGTGTAGTATGAGGAAGGAAGTATGGGGAGCAGTGGCCAGAACAATAGGGAGAAGTAAGATAATGGAGAATGTCTAAAACCAGCAGAGCAATTCTGAATTCGGATTCATAAATACATATTACATAAGAAAGCCAATAAAATGACTCAAAATGAAGATGGATGATTTTGTCCATCTTTCTTGAACAAGAGCACATCCTGACCACACTGTCTCATTATTCTAGTATCCTTAATGTAACAACAGCATAGCAAAAGATCTCAACATTTTTTTTTTTTTTTTTTTTAAACACAGTGCAGCCCACATTTTACTTTAGAGATTGCTTTCTGGACCACATGTCCTGCTCCAACTGGAAGTTGCATAGACTGCCTCCTCCAGTTGACGATGTAACTCTGTGGCAATTAGCAACTGCTTATATGGAAAACTGGACAGTATTTAAATGTATTTTTAGGTGTCCGTGTTCGCCACAGACTGCTAGCAACTGCTTCATCACCTACCTGAGGACCATGGACCACAATTTGAGCACTTTAGCAGTATACAGCATTAAACAATGTCATGTAGGTATTTCTAAGTTTGCTGTCATCTAAGTAAGGTAGGAGGATCAACACAAGTTTCAGTGATTCAATTTGATTAAGCTTCCAAAAGTTTGGATGCTTATGGAAAGTCACAACCTTCCATGCAATCACCTTCTAGTATTACGGAACATTTTCTAAAAATAATATCCCAATAGAACTGTAACATTTTACAAGAAATTATCCACCAGCTAGTTAGCGCTGCAAGTTTGGGGATAGTACATAATATTACTCATACATAAAGAGGTATAATCCTGCCTCAAATGCACATCTCAACACAACTAACTATGGTACAGTTATGGCATCTTCACAATATGGTACTACAAAATGCAAAAGATGTATGTTGCAAAGCAATATATATGCAAAGCAGTGGTAAACAGGTTCATTAGAAAGGGTTCACTGCTAAATCTCAACCCCTTTTTTCCTTGTGGCACAGAGCTATTGTACCAATTTTCATAGTTCCTTTGTTCTATGACTTTTTCCAGTCATCCAGAGGATGTCAGTCTGTCCAACAGAAGGGTAACTGTCATTGTTACTGATAGGTCTGCCTTGCTCTAACCTGCATGATTTGGGAGTGCTTCTCTGTGGAAAGTAGAAGAAAAATCCTTATATAGATATTTAAAGGAAGAGAGAAAAAACAACCCAAAGTTTATAACACTAAACAATATCAATTGACTGAAGTCAGAACATGTATCTCCCACTTTCCCAAGATGTGAACTGTAACTGTCCAGTATGTGACAAGCGCGCCACACATCCTAAAGCACTCTCCTCAGGGTATGTCTACACTGTCCACATTACAGCACAGCCGCGGCAGCGCTGTGACGTAGGCAGTGCAGACATGCTTTATCGCCTAATGGTAGCTTTATTGCCAGGAGTGCGGCTCCTAGTGATAAAGCATGGTCTATCTTGGTGCTTTTCAGTGCTAAAACATTTGTCACTCAGGCGGGTGTTTTTCACACCCATGAACGACTAAAGTTTTAGCACTGAAAGTGGCAGTGTAGACACAACCTTAGCAAAGGAAGATTTAAAGTTAGTTTTTTAAGATGCAAAGGGGTACTGCTGGCTGTGCTCCAATCCCATGCATTTGGCTGCCTGGTCTCCATTTGAAAAGCAAGTGATTGATATACTAATTATTGCAGGGCTGTCTCAGAAATCTAGTATGTAGGGTTTTTTCTGCCCCCATCCATACATGTTTCATATAGCAGGATACTGCGAGTGCAGTATTGGTAAGTGTATAGCTGATGGCTGTGACAACAGTGCTTCTGTAGACAAAGACAAATAAGAATGATCAAAATTGTTTCCATAAAGATGGACAATTTGGACCTCACCTGATAGTATTATTGTATAGGTTTCTCTTTAAAAAAACAACACTCCTCTGTATCATTTTGTTAGGAATATTTGAGATAGATGTCACCCAGTATGATTGGATTTGTCTAACTTTAGGTCAAATCAATGTCTGAAATCTATTTTGTTGTTTGTCATAAAAAGCTATATAGCATTTGTGGCAGTGATTTGGACAGTCAGTGTCAGCAGGAAGTGCCAGAGTACCAGCTAATTTCTACCGATGTCACTCTGACAGCTGCTTTGTTCTCAAGCAATTTGTTCCCCCTGTTTCCAACAGTTGATTTTGGGGGGTATTTGGCTCCTTTCACTCAGGCTATAGATGAGGGCAAGGGTTTTTCCTTTACAGCCACAACCATCCAAACTTACTGAAGTGGAGAATGACAGGGATTAGATACTTAATTTCAAAGTTTTTATAGAACCAGTAAAAACTGACACGGATGGTGCGAAGTAAGAGGGATCAGGCTTTGACGACCATGTGGATGGAGATTTTGATTATGGCTTCAACAAACACATTTATGAATATCATCTAATCACTCATATCAGAACCTATTGCTATGGGGAATATGGCTTATACGCACTGGCTTTGATCAGTGGAAAGTTGCAGTAGCCAGACTGAATGTATGGTGAATTGGAAGAACTCTACATTCCAGTGCCCGGAGTTAAAGAACTAGGTAGCAGATAAATACAGTAAGCATTCTTAAATGAAACAGTCTAATATATATACTGGGTAAATATGTATTAAGTAAGGTCAGTGTTTTTAAATTCACATTAATTTTGCTATAGGCAGATACTGTTTTATCAGAATATATACACCTCAACCCTGATATAATGCAACCTGATATAACACAAATTTGGATATAACGTGGTAAAGTAGTGCTCCGGCGGGGGTGGGGGGTGGGGCTGCACACTTTGGTGGATCAAAGCAAGTTCGATATAATACAGTTTCACCTATAATGCAGTAAGATTTTTTGGCTCCCATGGACAGAGTTATATCGGGGTAGAGGTGTATTTTAAAAGGCAACTCACCCATTTTCACCTACTATAAAATTAAATATTTAGTATAATGTGCCACCAATAGCAAAATTCCATGAAAAAATATACTGCAGATATCTGTAGCACAAGGTAGCCGTTTGAAAAATCAATATTTTAAAACCAAAATACCAAGAACAAGTAGGCCCTATAAACAAATTCATTACCACATGGAATTAGAAGAATTGATGCAATTTTAAATGCAAAAATAGGGTACACCAGCTATGTTTGCTTTTGTATTTATATTATCTAAATCCTAAAGTCAAATTCAAAGATAAAAAAATTAGGACAGTCAAGCGATTAAAAAAATGAATCATGATTAATCGTGCTGTTAAATAATAAACTACCATTTATATAAATATTTTGGATGTTTTCCACATTTTCCAACATATTGATTTCAATTAAACACAGAATACAAAGTGTACAGTGCTTACTTTATATTTATTACAAATATTTGCACTATAAAAATAAAAAATAGTATTTTTCAGTTGACTTATTACAAGCACAGTACTGTAGCACAATCTCTATCATGAAAGTTGAACTTACGAATGTAGAGTTATGTACAAAAAATAACTGCATTCAAAAATAAAACAATGTAAAACTTTAGAGCCTACAAATCCACTCAGTCCTACTTCTTGTTCAGCCAATCACTGAGGGTATGGCTACACTACCCATCGGATTGGTGAGCAGCGATTGATCCAGCGGGGATCGATTTATCACGTCTAGTCTAGATGCAATAAATCAACCTCAGAGCACTCTCCCGTTGACTCCTGTACTCCACCGCTGCCAGAGGCGCAGGTGGAGTCAATGGGAAAGTGGCAACAGTCGATTCACCATGGTAAGTTGATCTAAGTGAAGTTGCATAACTTAGATCGATTCCCCCCGCCCAGTGCAGACCAGGCCTCAGACAAACACGTTTGCTTGCTTTTGCAGGAGATAATGCTGCCCGCTTCTTGTTGACAATGTCACCTGAAAGTGAGAACAGGCGTTCTCATGGCACTGTTGTAGCCGGCGTTGCAAGATATTTATGTGCCAGATGCACTAAAGATTACGTCCCTTCATGCTTCAACCATTATTTCAGAGGATATGTACATGTTGATGATGGGTTCTGTTCAATAATCATCCAAAGCAGTGCAGACCAATGCACGTTCATTTTCATCATCATGAGTCAGATGTCACCGGAAGAATGTTGATTATCATTTTTGGTGTTTTGGGTTCTGTAGTTTCCAAATCAGTGTTGCTCTTTTAAGACTTCTAAAAGCATGCTCCACATCCTGTCCTGATCAGATTTTGGAAGGCACTTGAGATTCTTATATCTTGGGTTGAGTGCTGCCGCTATCTTTAGATATCTCACATTGGTACCTTCTTTGCGTTTTGTCAAATCTGCAGTGAAAGTGTTCTTAAAACGAACAACATGCTGGGTCATCATCTGAAAGAAATTTAATTAACGCTTTTTTTTTTTAAGCAAGCATCATCAGCATGGAAGCATGTCCTCTGGAACGGTGGCCAAAACTTGAAGGGGCATACAAATATTTAGCATATCTGGCACGTAAATACTTTGCAAAGCTGACTACAAAATGTCATGTAAACGTCTGTTCTCACTTTCAGTGACATTATACAATGTCTCACTGACGTTGTAAATAAGAAGAAGGCATTATCTCTCAAATGTAAACAAACTTGTTTCTCTTAGCGATTGGCTGCACAAGATGTAGGACTGAGTGGACTTGTAGGCGCTGAAGTTTTATATTGTTTTATTTTTGAGCGCAGTTATGTAACAAAAAAATCTACATTTGTAAGTTTTGCTTTCATGATAAAGAGATTGTGCTATGGTACTTGTATGAGGTGAATTTTTACAGTGCAAATATTTGTAATAATAATATACAGTGAGCACTGTACACTTTGTATTCTGTGTTGTAACTGAACTAAACATATTTGTAAATGTAGAAAAACATCCAAAATATTTTATAAATAAATTTCAAAATCGGTATGCTATTGTTTAACAGTGCAATTAAACTGAGATTAATCACCATTTCTTTTACTGTGATTATTTTTTTTTAGTTAATCTCATGAGTTAACTGCAATTAATTGACAGTCCTAAAAAAAAAATCATTCCTGGGCTGCGGCCTCTGATGCTAATTTTCAGAAACTCCATATATAGTTATAAACAACTAAAAAGAGTGTACATGTTACTAGTAAGATGTGCAGCCTCTTGACAAGAGTCTTGCTGCTGTAATTAGGATTGTCTGCAAAATTTACCAAAAGTGTCTATAGCAATTGTCATAAACAGATGGTTAAGGGTTAATGCCTCTTTTACCTGTAAAGGGTTAAAAAGTTCACCTAGCCTAGCTAACACCTGACCAGAGGAACCAATGGGGGAACAAGACGTTTCAAATGGAAGGAGGGAAGTTTTCCTTTGTTTAGAGTTTCAGTTTCAGCTGGAGTGAAAAAGATCAAGGAACCAGCCTCTGATCAGAGTAGTAAGTTTTAGAAAGGAATAAATAGGTTTATGTTTATTTCTTTGTAGCCTGTCTTATGCAAACTGAGGTAGAATCAAATTGGGTGTTTGAGTATTTTTTTTGTGTAACTAAATTTGTGCCCAGGGGAATATCCTCTGTGTTTTGAATCTGTTGTCTGTGAGAGTAGCTGGTATGCTAATCTCTCCCAGAGGGTTTTTTTTAACCTTTCTTTTCTTTAATTAAAAGCCTTTTTTCTTAATATCGATTGGATCTAAAAAACAAGGGAAAATCAAAGGGATTGGATCTGGACTCAACAGGGATTGGTGGGGGGAAAGGAGGGGGGATGGTTAATTTCTCCTTGTTTTAAGATCCAAGAGGTTTGGATCTGTGTTCACCAGGGAATTGGTGAAATCCTTCAAGACTACCCAGAGAAAAAGGGGGTACTTGGGGGTGATGGCAGTGATACCAGATCTAAGCTAGTAATTAAGCTCAGAAGTGTCCATGCAGGTCCCCACATCTGTACTCTAAAGTTCAGAGTGGGGAAGGAAACTTAACAGCAATCTTATTCAATTATTAATAAAAAGAAATTGTCAAAATAATTGTGTATTTACACCTACATACTCTGAAACCTGTCTGAAATGGGCCACTCTCATTACTACTTCAATTAACAGCAGGATACCAAGGGAGGAAAAATAACTTTTGAATTGTCTTGTTAGACTGACCTTACACTTGGTAAGGCAACGCACATCTGTTCATGTATTTATACCTGCTCCTGTATTTTCCACCCCATGCATCTGATGAATTGGGTCCTAGCCCATGAAAGCTTATACCCAATTAAATTTGTTAGTCTCTAAGGTGCCACAAGTATTCCTCGTTCTCTTTATAGTAAATTATATATATTATATATAAATATAGAACATTCATTTCTAACTCTTACGAGGATGAGAGTATACCTTCCAAGTGTTATCACTTAAACAACAAAAACACTGTTCAGATGTAATCAAATTCCACCCTAGATCTAGCTACTCACTTACAAGCTCTGAAGTTTTTCCCTCAGATTTGGTTATAAAAATGACATCACCACCATAATACAGATTGCAGCATCTGCCTCTACCAGTGTGAAGACCATTACATTAACCGTCAAAAAAGATGCACTTTTTTTCTTTTTATTAAATGTTAAACAGATGTGATAGTAGCATTGTTCTATGTCAAACTCCTTTCATATCAAGCCAATCTGTTCAGAATGCAACTTTAAACGTAAGAGTGACATTTGTTTTAATGGAGTATTAGCACAATTTAACTACAAATGGGAAAATATTAATATTTCTTGTCAGTGGACTATCTCATTACCATCTTTGGTACTCTAACACTTGTCTTCACATTGTATTTTTCCAGCACTTCTGAGACTTAATTCAAGTTCACCGGAACGAAGAAAGTCTCTATTGGCATCACGTTCAGCAAATCCAAATGGAAATCAAGTCCAATTCCACAGTATATGCCACAGAACCCAAACTCCAGAGACCAATGGACTTTAACTGTGAACTAAAAGTCTTAAAAAAAAAAAAATCCATATTAGAGGTTTACTGTCCTCAGAAAGGATAATGCATTGTTTTTCTTCTAATTAGTAATTTAAGCATATGTTCAGCATTTAACTCTAAACGTTTGCCTTTTCCCCAAGCTCTAAGACAGCTGTCCAAGACGTGAATGCCAGAAAACATTTAAATATCAACATCTGTTGAATTATGTTAATTTAGTGTAATATAATTGGGCATTAGATGGAATTGATCAAAAGTATATGAATTAGACAAAGGCAAATCCAAACCAATATCTTGGTGCACAAACAAGTCAACAAAGAACGCTAGGAAAGAAAAATTCTGTTTTAACAATTTAAAACAGATCATTCAAGACTATAGCTTTCCTCACAAAGAAATACCACCATTTTGTACTTTTCATCATGGGAAACTCCTGTGTCTACAATTCTGTCACCTGCTGAGACAGAGGACTTGGAATGATTTGTAATGAAAAAGTCATGTTGAAAGAATGACTCTTAAAATGTCCATAAAAGGGTATTATAATGGCTATGAAGAAAAACCTAACTTAATTTGATTTTAGAAGTGAAGAATGAGAAGATATACTCTATGATCAAGAGAGTTCACTCAACTGATTTCAGATTACAGAATTCTAAACATAATGTGTATTACGATTTTTATGTCAAGTAACAATTAAAAAAAGATGGATATGGTTCATATTTAAGTATCTGTGAAATGCGGTTAGCAAAGAGATTATGTTATTGAAGTAGAATGTTGTTACAGGATAATGGTCTCCTGCTGTTTCAGAAATTCCAAAGCAAACAAACCCTTTTGCTCTAACCAGAAAGGGATTTTGTGCCAACATTCTTAACATGAATTTCCATTACATCAAAGGTATAGCTACACTTTGTGCTGGGGGTGTAATTCCCATCTTGAGGAGACATATCCCCACTAGTTCTGAATGAGCTAGCATACTAAAATTAGAGTGTAGGCATAGTGGCGTGAGGGGTTAGCTGTCCAAGTATGTACTTAACATCTCTGATGGGCGTGTACACGCATGTCAGTTGCACATGGTGTTGGGGCCACTGGAACTGCATTGACATGAATCCCATGGCTAGCCTCCTTCCTTGTGTTTGGTGCTGGTGTGGGGCAGGCATCGAGACTCTTTCTGTGGTGTGTAGGCGATTAGCAGGAACTCCTATGTGGACATTTGCTCAAGTTTCCCAGCACAGCTCCTAGACAATAGTTAAATGGTGTGGAGGGTCTTGACTAGCCCTCTTCAGCACAAGTGAGTTTTACTCTTAGACTTTAAGGGTCAAATTTTCAAAACTGCTCAGCACTTCCCACTATTTGTGTAGATCACGTTAAAATGCTCAATATGGCTAAAGCAGTAGTACTGAGGAGCCCTGTGCAAATCCACAGTTAAAGCTCAACTGAGTTTTACACTCAAAGCAAGAATTTAACCACTTTCTTATATATAAAGAATACAGTGCATCTTCCCCTAAATGACAGCATGTTCACTTGGTAAAACCCCAGAAAATTTATTCTGTGTCCAATCACATCTATTAATTAGTTTATGAGTTACAATTAATTAAAAATATGTTCTTTAAGAAATTAAGCATCCAATATCAGATTATTTTTATTTCTCACGCTATCTTATTAATGGAAGAACAGAGACTGTTCAAAGTTTCCGTATAGTTAAAACTTCTTGAAATATTATATGTGGCCTATATTCCAAGGTTTTTAAAGAAGGGATTAAAGTTCATTTTTTACTATTACTCTCTTTAACTGAAAGTCTTTTTTACTGCAGTGCCTGACAAATGTTCTACTACAGAGAATTCCATGAAAAACTGTTCTTTTTCAAAACGACCGCAATCTTCTATTTTTCTTTATTAGACTGAATCCTAGCTGCTACAGAGAAAGTGGTAGCCATTGATAGTATGCCATGCTCTTTGAGGGTGACACCATGAGGAAAAATGTAGTGTCTTTAAAAATCATTTTAATTTAATCCGCAACTAGAAACACTATTATGTATATGCAATAACCATATTAATATTATTGATGTCACTAAAAGAAGAGTTAAGATTGTCTGAGTGCTTTAGCTATCTGTTTCTATCTTAACATACACCTTTTAAGTTTAATCTTAATTCTCAATTTCCTGTATTTGTAGTGGATTGTATCTGAATTACTACAACATCTCTGTAATTTTTTATACTTTAATTATGGATATATATTCAATCTTAACTTCAGTTTAATATATGTTTGTTGGGAATATAAATAAATGTGTAGGATGACAACAGTGAATAATTATTGTATAAAATATACCAATTCTTAGATATACTGATACAAAGCTATGTGTTCGTTTTCCTGTACAGTGTCTAAAAACAGATAGTTCAAATCTTCTGGTACAGTAATTTTATTCCACAAAAGCCACATTAAACAATTATAGTTCTTGTAATTAACCAGTAGTCTAATGTACAGTTTTCTTATCCCAATCTATTAACAGCTGCTCAAAAAATGTAGTAATTAATGGTTTCATTTATTTTTGGCAAACCTGCAACACGACAAATAGTTTTGTATCTGCTGCAAATTAGGACTCCTTCCCAAACAACAGATGACATGGTGGGAAAAAGGGAGCAGACAGCATCCTCGCACATCTTTGTCTCTTTAGAAGATCAAATAAAGAGCAGCTGTAATTCTATTTGTCACATCTGTGTAACAAAATACAGTGATCTGTATCATCAGAAACTGAATGAGTTCTGTTCTAATGTAAATGGGGATTTTCTTTATGACCTGATGGAAAGAAGGCTGAACTCAATATTTCTACATCTCAAGTAAAAATATGCTTTTCAAATCTCTGATCACATTTTGTGTAATTTTCTGATTTTAGAACCCTCCATTTCATTATTAATTTACACAGAATTCTAAAATAAAATAAAATCACAAAAATATAATGTAGATGATGCATTATTTTTTCCAACCTATCCAAAATATTTAGAAGCTTGGACAGGGTTGGTGGATTACAGAAAACCTGGAAAATGTATGCTCAATATTCTTATTAACATTTATCATGTATCACTATGTGACATTTTTCTTTCATACTATCCACTATGTCTCTTGTACCATTTTCCCAACTTCCATCCCTAACAGGCTTCCTTCTTTTAGGGATGTAGAGAGACCTGTTTCAGGGCTGGTCCACACTACGGGGGGGAAATCGATCTTAGATACGCAACTTCAGCTACGTGAATAACGTAGCTGAAGTCAAATATCTAAGATCGGATTACTCACCCGTCCACACCGCGCGGGATCGATGTTCGCGGCTCTCCGTGTCGATTCTGGAACTCCGTTGGGGTTGATGGAGTTCCGGAATCGATATAAGCGCGCTTGGGGATCGATATATCGCGTCTAGATTAGATGCGATATATCGATCCCTGAGCAATCGATTTTAACCTGCCGATACGGCGGGTAGTCTGGACGTAGCCTCAGGCTGTGCTGTTTCCTGTGGCCTACAGGAACAGCAGACTTCCCAGAAAAGAGGAACAACAGATAGACTCAGGCTCCTGAGTGCTTGTCTTTTTTTTTTTTCTCCTTTCCTCCAGGAGGTTTGGATGTCAGCACTTCTACATTAGTGATGGAAAAGAAGAGGCCCAGGAAATGTGTTTTGTTCTTAAAAATACAGAGTTCACATAATCTCTTGGAGCCAGTGATGAATGATCAAGTTATTTTATCATATCTGGAAAAGTGGCAGCAAATCTTGTATTGAGAGGCTGAAGAAAAACACAAGACATGTACATACCATAAATCCCATTTATAATACTGTGAGCCAGAAGAAAAAAACCGGATTGAATAATTATTGCACTTAATGTACAGACACTTTAAAAAATAATGAAGACCGTTATAAATAATGAAAATTATTCTAGAAGTTTAAGTACTTTTGCTGTTTGTAATTTTGTTTTCCTAAATTGATAGATTACAGCATAGACGAACTCTTCTAGGGCTATGCAAAACAAATAAACAAAAAAAAAACAAAAACAAAAAAAGGAGATCTTAAATTTGGTAATCTGTCAATAAGAATGGCCACATTGAGTCACACAAATGGTTAATTTAGCCCAGAATCCTGTCTTCTGACAGTGCTTCAGAAGGAATGGACACAACAGGGCAATTATCGAGTGATCCATCCCCTGTTGTCAAATCCCAGCTTCTGGCAGTCAGGTATTTAGGGGTACCTGAAGCATGTGATTGTGTCCATGATCATCTTGGCTAATAGCTATACATGGACCTATCTTCCAAAAACTTATATAATTCTTTTTTAAATTGAGTTATATACCAGGCATGGACATTATATGGCAACAAGTTTCACAGGTTGACTGTGTGTTGTGTGAAGCAGTACTTTCTTTTGTTTGTTTTAAACATGCTGCCTATACATTTCATCGAGTGACCCCTAGTTTTTGTGTTATATGAAGAGGTATATAACACTTCCCTATTTACTTTCTCCATACCATTCATGATTTTATAGCTCTCTACCATATTCCCCTTAGCTGTCTCTTTCTTAAACTGAACAGTCCGAGTCTTGCTTTGAGGCTCTAATTAATGTACATAGGGTTGAAATTCATCTTCATTTTTAAGTTTTAATGTTTGTTATCTCTTTTATGAGCAACCCAATATACTTAAGCTCCTCCAGAGTGTATCAACACTACTGCACAGAAAAAAAAAGACCGTAACAGACCGATTGAGTGCTTATCCCTTCTTACCTGCCTGATACAGTTCTGGGGTAAATTATTCCACAATTCATTGATCTAGTGCAATGTAGGTCTCTAATCTTTACTTTTTTCCACATGCTGACACAAGAACTGTGGTCACTCATCCAGAAGGTGTAAGAAAAGTCAAGGCAAACATAAAAAAGTATTAAGAAAAAATGTCTTTCAGAACACCAACTCCCCCCCCGCCCAAAATAAATATTTACATGACTAGAAATAAGCCAGTGTGGAAACTACACAAAGAAATACATTTTGCAACTCCAGTCTTGCAATAAGAACAGATATAGCTTTATTGATTAAGAGGTGTAGGCGTTTTGTTACACTTGTGGTTAATTCTTAAAAATGTTTAAGAGACCAAATAACCAAGCTTACCTGCAGTAAAATATGAAAACGAGACAGGCATATCTTCCTTCTAGGAAACAATTCTTATCTTACACAGAAGTTGCATTTATAGTAGTATAGCTCGGCTCTATGAGCTAAGAAGTGAAAACATTACCTAATAGTTGTATTTATAGCTAGTAGTATTTATAGGATGATTTTACAAGTTACAAAACTTTTTAGGAGTCACCAAAATCCAACCCACCAGTTTAACATTTCCTTAACTTCTTGTTTTGTTCTGTACTTTTCTAATACCTGTTTTGGATACTACAGTCCAAAACAGTTAGGCCCAGAGGTACATCTCAACCTATGCTAAGAAACATCAATCATGTATCTTGGCTTTGACAGGCTTCCTATTTTCTAATGCCAAAGCTGATTTGAGCTTTACAAAGCATTGTGGGATACTTGACATGGGTGAATAGAATTGTAGGGAGAGTATAATACATTTAGTTAACATAATTAGCAGCTTAAAAGTCTAAAGAGTGCTGGGTAATAATTTTTTAAACCCTCAAATGTTTACCATCTGTTGATTTTCTATTATTGTATTTAGCAATAAACCGCAAGACAAGACATTTCTATTGGTCATAGTTATAATTTGTTGTGAGCTTCCTTTAAAAGGAGATTAATCATCTGAATTATAATATCCTTACATGTCAAATGTAATCACTGAAAATGTGCAAAAGGCAATATAGAAACAATCTTAGAGTGCTTGAGACTTTCAAGTGAGAACGAACACTTGTATTCAACAAATGATTTAGCTGCATATGGATATAGTAACCTCAAATACAATAGCTTTACTTAGAGTTGTTTTATGATTATGCTAAAGAGTGGGCCAAAACCTTTGCTGGTGTAAATTTGTCAAGTTCCATTGGTTTCAATAGAGCTTTGCTAATTTACAGCTTTTAAAAGGATCTGGCCACATCTGGAAAGATCTGAAAGATCCATTTCAAGATTCCATACACAGGAATGAGACTTCACATTTACTAAAAAGATACAATTCAGAACTTGCCCTCTCATTAACTTTGTGCATAATACATCAGCTTCATCTGAACCATTTTTTTTTCATAAGCTTGAAAGGAAAGAAATTTTGTCTCTCCACACAGATGGGTGAAGTCGGGAATTTTAAATGCAGCAGCAAGGTGGTGATCTCCCTTCTGGAGGGAATGGCAACTTAAAACTATGTCAAGCTGTAGAAGCTGACTGTACTCCCACGCTGGAAATCCCATCTAATCTATTTATACTGGTAACTTAACCCAATAGATTTCACCGATAAGGATAAGTTACTGCGTGTTTATAATGTGGTATACATGCTTGCTTTTCACCTATATAGTTTTCCATTTGTTTATAACAACTTTTATAAAGGTAAAATATTAAATTGTTAAGATTTTGGATGGTGGCAGGGAAAGGAGAATCAGGCCCTAAATATGTACTTATGGAGAGAATTCAGCTCAACGGAAGACAATGTTCTTTATATACTGTTGTTCTAAGCATAAATATGATTTCCAAACTATGCTTACCATGAAATTGCCTTCAAACATCTTTAAAAGAATATTTGTTTACCTTGGAAGACGTTTAACAGATGAAAGAGTCTTATAAATTGTGTGAAATGATGTACATCTCTACCTCGATATAATGCGACCCGATACACACAAATTCGGATATAACGCGGTAAAGCAGCGCTCGGGAGGGAAGTGGGGAGGACCTGCATGCTCCGGCGGATCAAAGCAAATTAAATATAACGTGGCTTCACCTATAACGCGGTAAGATTTTTTGGCTCCCAAGGACAGCATTATATCAGGATAGAGGTGTATAACAGATTCTGCTTTACTGGTGGAACCAATCATTTGGAAGATGTCATTTGAGCTCGCACACAGCTAAAATTAAGTATTTTCATATTCAATACTCATATGATCAAAGTGAATATTTGGTCTCAGACTCCGGCATTTAATAACACCCACTATTTACTAACATGAAAAAAAATGGCTGTATCCAAATAACTAAAGATCCTGGACATACTGTGAGGCAAAAATTTGAAAACCACGCGCCTATTCTCCCTTAAAAGTGGGATATTACCCAAGTCTTCAACTAATTATTATTATGTTATTGCCTTTTCAAAAGAACTTATTTGTCATCCCAAATAATACCACTACAAATTAAAATAAAAAGTTCTGTGTAAATAATAGGTCTTGTATACAGCAAAGAAAACATTTCTGTAATTTTCTGTTCTATAAAGCAATTCTGTTACAGTGAATATTGAGGAGTGGGGGAATTACGTACTATAAATTTCAAACATATTAAAGATCTATGAACAGTCACGTACCTGGGAGATTTGATTATGATTTTTTGTCACTGTTTATTACTGCAATGCTTGACCTTTTTTTTTTTTTTTGTGTGTGTGTGTCAGGGACAAGATTTGTTTTCATAAAGTTTGCTAATCAGGTGTTTTGGGTTTTTTTTTAAAACAGGAAAATGACATTTCTAACCATGCTACAAGATTGCACAAACATTAAGCTATTTTCCATTACCTGTATCATTAATGTATGTATGATAGATAGATAGATAGCTATATAAAGATAACACAGTAGTTGCTTGACCCTTAAGAGTTATACTGCAAAGTCAGGAAACCTACTTGGTCAACCATTTTATCTAGCTGATTAATAAAATGATTATAGTCAGAGTAAATAAGTTGCTTTGATACAATTATTAATCCAATCCAATATACAAACGTTAACAAAAGATTAAAATTACAAAGAATAGGCTATAAAAATGAAGTTACAGATAGAAAAAAAAGCCCATCAAGGATGGAGTCAATCACTACATAAAATTTTGGGAGATAGGAAGTGATAATGAAGTTAATGATTTTAAAGTATATTTTCACCTTTATCTTACCTGCTAGCTGTTTTTACTGAAATATTTTTCTTGTGTCCTCTCTCAGATCGGTTATCCCGCAGGAGCTGAAGCTACACAAAAAACATTCACAATCGTGTTGGAAACAAAGCCATTTTTATTTTTTTTAAATGTTATGCTAGCTTTGTCATCTTTTGTGTTTTTATTTATTAACAGTAAATTAGGTATTATATATTGGATTTTAACAGTGTCACCTATGGCAAGACCATTAGAAATGTTAAAAGTTGGGGACTTAGTGCATTCTTGATAAATTCATGGTCAGTCATTACAGCATTTTAATACAATTTTGTGAAGACATATGTAGAGTTAAGGTTATAATTACATATCCATTAATTTTAAACCCAACATTACTAGAACTTTGTAGTTATAGAAAAAACATTTGAAAGCAAAGAATTTCAGAGTTCCACAAATATTACCCTGACTCTGAACTGTGAAAAAAGTCTATGATTTTTAAGAATCATTCATCAATAACTTTCATCTTCAAAACTCTCTTTATTATGAAAAGCATAGAGAAGCTCCCTTTAAAAAAACTTCTCCAATTAGCCCTGGTATCTAAACAGTTAAGCAATGCTTATAAACTCTGCTGCGACCCAAAAAGTTGAAATTTTTAGAGTAATAACAAAAGCTAAATACCCAATTCCTATCACTTTTAGCTATTAGCTAGCACTGGCGACTAAAATAATGTAGGTTCTAGATCAACCTATTTTTGAAATTTCTCCCAAATAAATACAATGTGAAGACTTTTCCAAAATCAAAGTACTTCATTATTCAAAATCTCCAACTGATATGATTCTCCTTAATGTGAGGGCAATGTGGCAACGACACATTTAGAAATAGTTGCAAAATAATTACACAGAAGAAGTGCAAACTAATAGCAAAATAAACTAAAATGATATTTTAGGGAACCAAGCCTTCAACAAAGTGCTGAGCCAAACTGAACTGAAGATTTAGCTACACAAATGGCTATAGAGACTCAAGGCAGCACATCACTGAAGGTAGTCAGAAAAAAATTAGGGGGACACACTTGGGGACTTCACAGTACCACTGCAGAGATGGGCAAGTACTTCAAATAACCAGTTTAAGAGGGGGAATCTTTTTATTGTTGAATAGTTTACCCACTACATACTTCTAGATATGTAGTGGGTAAACTACGTAATTACATAAGCTCTAATTTAATACGTTTACTTCAAAAATTAAATAATTAAACAGAACAATATTATTATAACAAAACAGGTAAAATCTATAGTTATACAACCTGGCCTTCCATAGGAAAATTTCTTTAAGGGTCAATTTTTAGTAGTGTTAAACTCATTTTTCTCCCTTCTTTTACAGGTTCTGAAGTGTAGACCCATCACAGATCACTAGTTTCTGTTTCATGTGATGACGTTACATTCACTACATGATTCAACTACAGTCTGAAAACTTCTTAAATTTACTGGTCCCCCAATGCCATCGCCAAAAGTACAAAAGCTTTCATAATTATTTTACAACGTATAAGGTGAAATTGTTTTAAAAATTATAAAATCAGTTTTTTTAATTAAAATATTTATTTATTTACCATTACAGGCATTATTCACATTGCAGGTTTCATGCTGGATGAGATATCACCAGCATAATGGATGCTGGGACACCACTTAGTATGGAAACCTGCACGGCTAGTCAGCATTTCAGAATCTTCAAAAGTAGTACTAAAGGTACAAGTTAAGTTAATTATCATGTAATTTGAGACATTAAGGATAACAAATGAATTCTTTAAGTTTAAACTGCAACTCACTGTGTTAGTTGTTACAATCCATAAATCTGACAACATAAAGCCAGCTTTGAAAATGCTAGTGTTTTTCTTCCACACGAAATAAACGTTTCAAAATGATGTGAGATAAATATCATATAAAGTTGTCTGTGTAGCTGTTAAATGTCAGCCAGCATATCATAATATGTATTAAAATACTTTCACAATTTACAGCTAAGACTGTGATTCATTTTCTTTTCCACCGTCAGGCTCAAGGAAGTAAAATTAGTTGAGAGACTGAGTCTGTTTTTGAGTTTGAAAGAAATGAAAGAAAAGCAGATATGCTGATTTAACTCTGAGCTATCAATGCTAGTGGAGTTCAGAATGGTCCTAAAAACATGATGCATTTTCTTATATCTTACTGCATTACTTATTGCTTTCTATGATGCTTAAAATCTATTTGCTAGAACTTCAGTTGGTGTAAATCAGCATAGATCCATTGGTTTCAGAGTAGCAGCCGTGTTAGTCTGTATCCGCAAAAAGAACAAGAGTACTTGTGGCACCTTAGAGACTAACAAATTTATTTCAGCATTAGCTTTCGTGAGCTACAGCTCACTTCTTCAGATGCACAGAATGGAACACACAGACAGGAGATATTTATACATACAGAGAACATGAAAAGATGGAAGTATGCATACCAACAGGAAGAGTTTAATCAATTGAGATGAGCTATCGTCAGCAGGGGAAAAAAAAAACTTTTGAAGTGATAATTAAGATGACCCATAGAAGGTGTGAGGAGAACTTAACATAGGGAAATAGATTCAATTAGTGTAATGACCCAGCCATTCCCAGTCTCCGTTAAGGCCTGAGTTAATTGTGTCTGATTTGCATATTAATTTGAGTTCAGCAGTCTCTCTTTGGAGTCTGTTTTTGAAGTTTTTTTTTTTGCAAAACTGCCACCTTCAAGTCTGTCACTGAGTGGTTAGAGAGGCTGAAGTGTTCTCCCACTGGTTTTTGAATGTTATGATTCCTGATGTCAGATCTGTGTCCATTTATTCTTTTGCAAAGAGACTGTCTGGTTTGGTCAATGTACATGGCAGAGGGGCATTGCTAGCACATGACTGCATATATCACATTGCTAGATGTGCAGATGAATGAACCCCTGATGGCATGGCTGATGTGATTAGGTCATATGATGGTGTCAATTGAATCGATATGTGGACAGAGCTGGCATCGGGCTTTGTTGCAAGGTTAGTGTTTATGTTGTATGGTGTGCGGCTGCTAGTGAGTATTTGTTTCAGGTTGGGAGGTTGTCTATAAGCGAGGACTGGCCTGTCTCTCAGGATCTGTGAGAGTGAGGGATCATCTTTAAGGATAGGTTGTAGATCTTTGATGATGTGCTGGAGAGGTTTTAGTTGGGGGCTGTAGGTGATGGCTAGTAGCGTTCTGTTATTTTCTTTGTTGGGCATAGATCCACTGAAATCAATTGAGCTACATCAATTTGCTAAAGCTTAAAATATGACCCAATGAATTACTCTAGAGGCTTGATGTACTACTGATGTATTCAGTTACTTTTCCTGAGTGTTTGAAAAGAACTAATTTGTTCAAGATACAGAAGGGAAAGGCTTATTTGACACAAAGTTCTTGTTCTGTCAATAACTTATTGCTTTGTCATGCATATAACTAAGCATTTTTCAAAGTCTGAAAGGAAGGTCATTAGTTAAGCAACACTCCACTATTCAAAAGCAAGTGTTTTCTTGTTAAATTCACTGATCTTAAGTATGAGGTAACCAACAAACAACTTGTGAGATTCTGTGTAGTTTCCAGGGGAACAGGAGGGCTATGATTACTTTAAGCTATCTCTGTGCCATCCTGAGCTGGGGCAACTCCCCTGATACAATTTAGACAGCCCTCAACTCCTGTCTAAATTACAGCAGACACTCAGGGCTACTCAGCTGGTCATAACACTGTTTGGAATCCCCGCAGTCATTGCAGTCCTGCCTCCACACATCCCCAGCATGCCCCCTACATTGAAGCTCATGAGCTTATGTCTGCCTTCTGCAGGTTATGCACCAGGAGAATCCTCATCTGGTGGGATTTAACAGCCCCTTTATACCCATCTGACCCTTTTACGTAGAGTAACAGAGAAGAGTGGGGTATGGATTTCATCCTACAAGTCTGTTCTTACACAGTTTTGAATGTCTTAAATACTGTGGAAAATGTCAGTGTTCTCCATTTTACAGAAGCATTAAGACTACACTTTCAGAGAAACACAGGCACCATTGTTAATAACAAACTGGTTATCAGGATAAAATATTCTGAAATCTTAAACTGGTAATAAAATTGAACTGTGATGCTTATCTAGCATCATTTGGCACGCCAGCTTATTAACCAAAAGACCTTTTGAAATACTTAGCTGCTAAGTTTTTTCAGTAGCTTGCAAGGAAACACAGAATTACGGCTGCTTTACTTCTTATGTATTAAAATACTGACCTAATAGTTTTGGAGTAGAGACAGTTAAATTCCTTTAAATATATGAAGTAAACTGTTCTTGATCAAAGTGGTTCTTACCTGGCTATGTTCCTTCCTAGCCCCAGGGTTAAACCAGTGGCTGTGGGAGAAAAAGAAAGGAAGAGTTTAGCAATATAACTACCTAAAGCACGTGCTGTCATCTGACCAGTTTGTGCGTGCTTTTGGGTATTTTATTGTCCACCAGGAAAATATAGCCTTCGGCTATGCTTTATTTTAATGGGATATTTTATGGAACTCTCCAAGTCTGTTACAGTTTTGATAGGAATGTAAGAATGCACTCGCTCTGCAAATTTCCGCTTCTTAGGCAAACTGAGTAGCCATTAGCTTTACATTTAATTATGTTCTATTAAATTAATTTAATTCGTAAATGCTAACATTTTACATGTCTTAATCAGCATATTGAAATATATGCTATTAATAACAATTTAATGCTATCCTTATTAGTGAAGTGTAAACTTTTAATTATTAGAGAGTTTAACAGATCTATAGGCACTGAGGGCTAACTGGTATATGTTAACATATTAGCAGTTTAGGCTTGGATTTGAATTCTATTTTAAGTTGTACATTGACATAAATTTGGTGGTCTCATGTCTCAAAACTGTCAGGTAACTTGGCATTACTGACAATCTTTTACTTTACAGAGGCAAAACACTGGAATAGTAGGAGGACAGCAGGTCATGAATTAAATATAGGGTGAGCAAGCACAATGCCGTCCCACACTGTATCCACTGGGGGTTTTAAACTGGCTTTTACGTTCACCAAGACCTGAAACAGGCTGCAGGCCTCCAAAAGTGACTACAGTGGCATTATACTGGGATTAAACAGCTGCTGTTGGGGGCAAATCTCAGATCTAGGCAGAAAAAAAAAAAAGAAGAGCACCTGGAACTACACTCTCCCCTTTCCCTGCCTCAATATATTGCCCCGTGATCTTGGGGGAAAGACAACTGTGATAAATGAAGGGGGCGGGGGCAGAGCTCCCTTTTATGGACACCCAGCCAGCCAGCTAGCTATAAAGTCCCTCTTGGTGGATGCTTGCTTTACCTGTAAAGGGTTAAAAAGTCCCCCAGGTAAAGAAAAGGGAGTGGGAACCTGACCAAAAGAGCCAATGGGAAGGCTAGACCTTTTTAAAATTGTGAAAAAAGCTTTCCCTTTGTTTTCTGTGTTGTCCTCTAGAGAGGGGAACAGAACAAAGTCACGGCTATGTCTATGCTGTAAAAAGCTTTTTGCCAGGTATGGAAATCATCAGATTATACTTAGAACTACCCAAATATGTAAGTAGATTAGGAAATGTCTAGAAAGATGCAATTAAGTTTATTTTTTTTTATTTTCTGTGGACTCCTCTGTGCTGACCCCAGATGCTTTTGTTTGTTTGTAACCTTTAAGATGAATCCCCAAGAAAGCTATTTTGGCTGTTTAATTTTTGGAATTGCTCTTTTAAAATCTAGCAAAAACCTAAGTTCCAGATGTACTTACTTTCTTTTTGTTTTTAATAAAATTTACCTTTTTTAAGAACAGGATTGGATTTTTGTCTCAAGAAGTCTGTGCACATGTTGTTAAATTAGCTAGTGGCAACAGCTAATTTCCTTTGTTTTCTTTCTTAGCTCTTTCCTGGAGGGGGGGGAATAGGAGTGAAGGGGCTTGAGGGTACCCCACAGGAAGGAATTCCAAAGTGCACCTTCCTGGGATCTGAAAAGGGGTTTGCATTTGGGTCGTGGCAGCGTTTACCAAGCCAAGGTCAGAGTAAAGCTGTAACCTTGGGAGTTGAATACAAGCCCAGAGTGGCCAGTATTAATTTTTAAAATCCTTGCAGGCCCCACCTTCTGCACTCCAAGTGCCAGAGTGGGGAATTGGCCTTGACAGCAACATAGTTCAATGCATTAAAATAATACATAGAAACACCACCACAGTTTGTAAATGTGGTTGTACTGTTCTAGTTGCAAATGGCAACATTGTATAACTAAAAAGAGTATGTTTTCAAAATGATCCCTTGAAGTACTCAATGGAAAAGTTCCGAAGGCCATGTTTACTTAAAAGCTCTTATTTTTTAACATCTCCATCACCATGCTCAGATTTCTCACATTGCTGCAGTTACTAAGTAATGACAGGCCATGCATTCTCCCGCCAGAAGCTACACAGGACACAAGAAGATTCTTGAAGACTCAAGTCAGTCTATTAGAGGAAGCAGCAGTGTAGCAATCTGTAGAAGGTATTCAGTCATGTTATCAGATATGGGGTGTTGAATCAAACATACTGCTAAAATGTAAACTGTGTCTTCACAGAATTAAATGGATCACTAACTGAAAAACAATACTAGTTATTTCTAATCCTGTTTATGGGCCTCTAAACAGTGAATAATTTAATGTCTTGTCCACTCTGATTTCTAAAATGGTTAATTTTCATATAGTTTAACAGTATAACAGTTTTAAAGTGAACTCCTTCCAAACCCAGGTAGAGCAACCTCAGAACCTCTCTGAACACAGTTCCTGCAAATCCATTAACCGAAAAGTAGTGTCCCTGGAAATTTTTGTACTGTCTTCAAATGCCATGTTGGTTTGACACTCTGAAAGTACTGAATATGCTGCATACTGTGGGATTGCTTGGGAAGACTGAGTATTCTGTAGAAAACCCTGAAAGCCTGTACCATAGCATCTAGGACAATTGGCCCTGATCATGACATAGATTTTAAGGTCAGAAAGGACCACTGTGATCATCTAGTCTGACCTCCTGCCCATTGCAGGCCACAGAACTTTACCCACCCTGTAATAGACCTGTAACCTCTGGCTGAGTTATTTAAGTCCTCAAATCATGTTTTAAAGACTTAAAGTTACAGAGAATCCACCATCTACATTAATTTAAACCTGCAAGAGACCCACACCTCATGCTGCAGAGGAAGGTGAAAAAACCTCCAGGGTGTCTACCAATCTGACTGGGGGGGGCGAGGGGGAAGATTCCATCCTGACCTCAAATATGGTGATCAAGTGGCCATTGTAAAATAAATCAATAATACCCCAGCTACTTTTTTCTACTTTTATAGTGGAGAGAAAAAAAAAAGCAGGAACTGGAAAGTGAGAGTTTGCACACTCATACATAGAATAGGTGGGGAAGGAGGGTGTGTGAAGAGAGAGAGAGAGAGAGAATGCATGCATGCGTGAGTTAACATAATAGAAGAAAGGTCAGAGCCTTCTCAGCCCAAACTGTGCAGGAGTCCATGAATACAAGTTATTTCTATTAATAAATAGTAAAAATCAAGTGAGGCCTCACATTTAGAGGTAAAAAACCCCTTTCCTACTGCATATCTATCAGGAACTGTCATGTTTACCCACAGAGGAGGTTACTTATCTGTAACTGGAAGTTCTTTGAGATATGTGGTCCCTATCTGTAGTTCACTGTGGGGTTACGCATGTGCACTGGGTACCCAGAGCCAGAGAATTTAAAAATAGTGTCTGTTGGTCCATGCCTGAACTCTGGCTCACCTCATGCCTCTGAACGAGGGGATAAAAGGGTGGGATGGACCAACTCCTTGATAAGATCTGAAGCAGAGGGGAAGGAGGGCAGGTAGTGGAATATATATTGGGACCACACATTTCAGAGTACCTCCAGCTACAGGTAAATAACCACCTCTTCTTCAAGAGATGGTCTATATTGTATTCCACTATTAGTGACTGGCAAGCAATACATAAGGAGAAGGGTGTGAGGATATAGGCAGTAGGGCTGAGCGGAGTACCACTGTCCCAAAAAGGCATCAGCAGAAGAGTCCTGCACTAGGGCATAATGTCTTGCAATATGTGAATGAAGCCCCACATAACTGCTTTACATATGTCCAGGAGGGGTACCTCATGACAAGACACCATAATTCTTGCTTGCACTCTAGTGGAATGAGCTCTTACCCCATTGTGGGAGTTGCAGGGCGAGATCTGAAAGCTGACAGCAGAGGAGAATGCAGCTAGAGATCCATTTGGAGATTCTCTGGATGGAGACGACGTGCCCTCTGACTCTTTCTGTTATATCAACTGTAAATAGAAATCTAAGGCTCACTGAACATCAAGAGAGTGGAGTATTCACTCCTCTGTGGAAGAACACAGGAAAGTGAATGGATTGGGTTAAGATGAAATTCCAAAACTAATTTGGGGTGAATTTAGGGTGTAGACATAAAGAAACCTAATCCTTATGGAATATAGCGTATAGAAGATATGATGGCACTTCAAGTTCACCAACCCTTCTCAGAAAGCGACCTTCAAGAAAAAGTGACCTTCACTGAAATAAGAGACATGGAGCAAGTAGCTAAAGTCTGAAATGAGGTGAAGGAGGGGTTTTGTGAGTACTGAGAGAATAAGGTTCAGGGCCCACAGGGGAACAGGATTCTGACTAGGTGGGAAGGTTCTTATTAGGCCTTTGCAGAATCTATTGATCAGTGGATGTGTGAAGACTGAGTAGCCCTGAGAATGTAGATAGTATGCACTTATCACCATTAAGTGGACTTGCAAGGAGCTGATAGACAAATCTGGTGTTTTCAGAAACAGGATATAGTCCAAGATGAGAGGAATATCTGTAATCTCTGGGAGAATACCACCTTGTTGTGCCCAAGAAGAGAAGCACTTCCACTTAGCTAAGTAACATTTTCTAGTAGAGTCATTTTTACTATTAGAGAGAATGTCTCATACAACTTTGGAGCATGAATGTTTCAAGGATGATGCCCATCCAAATACCAAGCCCTGAGAAGTGGAGGGGATGTGGATCGGGGTGCCTGATCTTGCCATTCCACTGGGTCAGGAGCTTGGGGAACGTTAGGAGGATGATTGTGGTCGTGATGACATGCATAGACGGTTAGGAAACCAGAACTGTCTGGCCAGAAGGGGCAATCAGGATGAATCTTGCTTTGTCCTGCCAGATTCTGCACAATGCTCGTGTTGCACAGAACTCATATTGCAGGAGCAGTAGCGGAGGGAAGGCACAATTGAACTGGTCCGATCAAGAAGCAGAGCAACACCCTCAGAGAGGAGACCTAGATCTTCTCTGGAGCAATATGTGGTGCATTTCCTGTTTGCTTGAGAAGCAAATGATCCCTAGTTGAGGTTCCTCATAGATTAAAAATATTGTGCACTACTGAGTGAGGGAGCTCCCACTCTTGTTCAACTATTTAATGGCATCTGTAAGCACATTTTGCTTCATTGGAAGGTAGGTTGCAGATGGTGTATCAGCAATCAAATCAACCTAATTCCAGAGACTGACTGCTTCTGTGCAGAGGAAGGGGAATCTTGCTCCTTCCCTGCTGGTTGATGTCAAAGATTGTTGTAATGTTATCTGACATTATAAGGACATGGTGAGCGTGGAAGAAAGGACTTGCATGCCTTCTGTACTTCTCTCAGCTCCAGGATATTGATGTGCATCCTGGCCTCTCAAGACATCCAGGTTCCTTGTGCTGTGTGGCTGTTCAAGGGAGCTCCTCAACTTAAGAGGGATGCATCCATAATAATGGTCCTGTTCAGAGAGAAAGGGAGAAAAGTGATACCCATACTTGATGAGAATTTGTCCACCACAGCAGGGAAGACAGTATCTGGGCCGGAACTGTCACCATGAGGTTCATGGAATGATGGCTTAGGGCGTATACCAACTGCAGCCAAGTTTGAAGGCAACAAAGATGGAATCTTACTAATGTGATGACATAGGTGCATGAGGCCATGTAAGCCAGGAGACACACAAACATATTTTGAGCAATAATTGAGGCCTGCTTGTGATGTGAACTACATGAATTGGCGACAGGGTGAGAAAACAAAAATTCTGAAGCCTTGGCCAGCACATAATAACGTTTCTCCGCCCCTTTGGGAGTAGAAGCACAGGTGGGAGTAGTGTGCCAAACTGTCCTAGCTGGATCCAGTATGGCTTCATTAACAGGGAAAACTATTCTGTTGGGTCTGGAGGCATGCAGGATGTGTAGGAGTTTGTGCTGGGAGTCTTGGATCTCCTCAAGGGGAATCTGAAGCTCTCCAGCAGAGGTCCTGGAACTGCTTAAAGTCATCGTGGGGGATGGGGGAGTGGGGTGAAGGAGGAAGGGACATAGAATTCACTACTTCATCTAGGATGATGATGGCAATCTTGCTGGTTCCCGTGGAACTGTTGGGGGCACTTCTGAGTGTCCCTTTGGAGGGGAGGCAAGGGTAACTCCCTGGCAAAGTGGATCATCTCTGCAGGAGGGGTACTGGTTCCAAGGTGCCCAATATGGCCAGTAGGAAGGGTTGATAGGTGGTCATGGGGTCTCCCCCTGCATGAGGAACAAGTGGCTCCTAGTTAGATGAAGCAGAGGTTGGTCTCAAACTTGTGTGGGTCTTTCGGTGGTGAAGGATACATAGCGTAAAAGAAGAATGGTTTATCAGATGGCTCAATCTCCTGATGAGGAAAAGGCTGATTCTGGTTCCAGTAGTCGTATCATTGGTTCTGTTGGAGGGGAGATATATTCTGTGTATAGGATGGATGATAAGCTCCTTCCAGCAGTCATTTACCTTGGAGGTGATATCTCCTTGAAACAGAGGGAGTAGGGGATTCTGGATCTGGGAGAGCAAAAATGTCCTGTGAGACAGCAACAGATTCAGATCTTCCAGTATGAGAGGGGTTCTGCTTGTCCAGGTGGTCAGAACCTATGAAGAGGGTGGTATTTGAAGTTGGCAGTTAGGAGACTTCATCGGTGCTGACAAATCCCGGGGTTTAGAAGGAGCCGGGGACGACAGTACTGCCAGAAAACAGTCCAGTACTGATGGAGCCCAATGCTTATGGGCGTTCTTGTCATGAGACTTAGTACATCCTAAGCTGGTAGGCTTGTTTACAGTTGAGTCCGACTTCTTTGATGTGGACTTTGAGGAAGACTTAGTTTCATACTCATGAGAAGCCTGTGGGGGTAGATTCTCCCATAACAGAGCTGGACTTCGTAGCAGGAGGCGCATTCCTTGCTGAATCAGGCCAATGTACGAGGGATGTTCCCTGGCCTGGATCCAATTGGGGCCTCATGGCCTTCTCCATGAGACATTTTCAGAGATGAAATTCCCATCTTTCTCAGGTGCAACTGGGGAACAATTGGTAGGTACTGCACCTCGCTGTGATGTGAGCTTCCCCAAGGTAGTAAAGGCAATGCCTGTGATCGTCAATGACCAAGAAGGATCGTGGGCAAGAAGCACAAAGTCTGAAGCCCAGAGTCCTGGGCACAGTCCACTACTAGAATGTGGCATGGGGAGTAAAGGGGAGGGAAGTGTCCCCCTGGGAGACTAATCTAATGCTAAACAGTAAAATTATTGAACTATTTACAAACTATATAATTCTCATTTTGTAGAAAGAAGCCGAAACTGTGGACACTTAAGGTTTCAACCCAGACCATGTGGTGGTGAGAAGGAACTGGAGAGGCAGTCAGGCCACCTTATTCTTTATCCCGTCAGTTGGAGGCACAAGGTGAGCAAGGGTGCATGTGTGGACCAATGGACACTACTTTCAGACTCTCCAGCTCTGGGCACATGGTGAGCATGTGTAAGCCCACAGTGGAATACAAATAGGGACCATTACTCAAAGAAGGTGGTGAGGTACTTACATCACACTAACAGTCAGATTATAATTTTGGCTGGGAAATTAATTCCAATGATGCCTTTTAAAAATAAAATTAATGTAAGGTGGATTATAATAAGGTATTCCTATTCATGTTCTTATTTACTATTTACTAATAACTATGTAAAGACATGACTTTTATGGTTGTGTTCTTTTTGGTGAGCTTTTTGGTAAATCTAGTTTTTTGGATTCCCTGTCTGAAAAAAAGAAGAAGAAAATAATGTCTTATTGCAAACTACTCAAAAGACATCAGAAAAACATTTCTATTAACAATATCATCTGAATACAACCACTGGTCTATGATAATGATATATTGGAATATCTATTGGTACCCAATGATGTCAGCGTGACAGGTTCGGTCACACAGACCCCCTTGGGACTGTCAACTGATGTGGTGAGATAACCTCTGAGTTCATTTTCCCTGCCAGCCTGGCACTCCAGAACCTTGCCTTGTTGAGCCAGACAAGCTAGCCTGCTGCAACACAGACCCAGAGTCCAGTCCACTCCAAAACCGCAGACTTAACTGAAAACAGCTCAGCAGGTTACTTGCCTCCAGCACCCAGACACCCTGCTCCCAATGGGATCCAAACCCCAAATAAATCCATTTTACTCTGTAAAAAGCTTTTACAGGGTAAACTCATAAATTGTCCACCCTCTATAGCACTGATAGAGTGATATGCACAGCTGTTTGCTCCCCCAGGTATTAATCACTTACTCTGGGTTCATTAATAAACAAAAGTATAAAAAGTAGGATTTAAGTGGCTTCAAGTAATAAACAGACAGAATAAAGTAAGTCACAAGGCAAAATAAAACAAAACACACAAGTCTAAGGCTAATACATTAAAAAACTGATTACAGGTAAATCTCACCCTCAGAGATGTTCCAATAAGTTTCTTTCATAGACTATCCTCCCTTCCTAGTCTGGACCCAATCCTTTCCCCTGGTACAGTCCTTGTTAGCTCCAGGAGACATGTCAGGTGGAACTAGGGGTTTACTCATGACTGGCAACCCCTTTGTCCTGCTCCACTCCCTTTTATAGCTTTGGCACAAGGCAGGAATCTTTTGTCTCTCTGGGTCCCCACCCCTCCTTCTAAATGGAAAAGTACCAGGTTTAAAATGGGTTTCATTATCATCAGGTGACATGGTCACACGTCCTGTGAGACCCCAGGCTCCATTCTTCCTGGGCTGGCCCACCTGTACACAGGAAGGTGCAAGTAAACAGAGCTATTTACAGTTCACTGATTCTGAAGCACCCTTAATGGCTTCCACTTACTATGTTTACATTAGTAATACAAGTTTATATCTTATTCTCATAACTTCAGGCACAGAAATAATAATGCAAACAAATAGGATGAACACACTTTGTAATGATACCTACAAGAGACCTTTTGCATAAAGCATATGGAGTGCAACATCACGGTCAGAATGTACTCAAATCAATTCAGCTTTTGGTTCTTGGAACTTATATGAGAACAAGTTTTCTCACAGGATATCAAATTTAAAAAAGTGTTAGGTATTGTATTTTGTATGAAATGTAGTTTGACATTTCTGAACTTCTTGTTATTCTTCTTTGAAGAAAACTACTTCAAATGTCTTTACACAATCTTTTATATTTATTGCTTAGCATATCTGTGAACATTTATAACATTTTAAATATAATTTAAGGATATGCATTAAAAAAACTTAATAAAAACACATTCAAAGCAGCACTGAACTCCACATTTCAATTAAAAACCCACCGTAAGCTAAAAGGGTTGTAATACCCTTAGGATATGTCCTATAACTGGGCCAGGGCCCTCTTTTATACCGTGTTTGTACAGTGTGTAGCACAATATGGCTTTGGGCTTCAGATACTACTGTAATACAAATAATAATAAAAACAGTGACAACCCCCACTATTGGTACTCACTCATTGTGATGAGAATCTTGGGACAAGTGAACCATTTTCTTGTTGCCCGGGCCAGCAGTGGTAATCTAAAAGGGGAAAAAAAAGGGAAAAAAATAAAATAAAAATGCTATGAGTTCTTGGGCTGTATTACATGTACATTGTATTTTTCCACTGGAAGAGTATATACTACCTACTGAGGTAGTAACAGACACACTAAATACAGTAAAAATAATTAGTGATACTTTCAGTTGATAACTCAAGTAGTATTTTCATAAGTATCTAAATGATTTAGGAGCCTAATCCCAATTTTCAAAAAGGTAATTGAGAAGTTTAGCAGCCTCATGGACAGATTTTCAAATGTGTCTACATGTCTAATGATGCAAATAGGTGCCTGGTGGGATGTTAATGGAGATTAGGTGCCTAATCTGCTTAGGTGCTTTTGAAAATTTCAAAAGATGCCTATCTGCATCTTTAGGGGTCTAAATGCCTTTCACAATAGGATTTAGGTGCTTTTGAAAATCCCACCCAGAATGTGTTGTGTTTTTTAAGAAATGTAGAAAAACACAAAGTTGTGACGTTAGGATGGGATTTTAAAATGGCTCTTACTCCCTTAGATTACTTTGAAAACTCAGGTCTTAGTCTCTAACACAGAGCAAATGCTAATGAAAATAAAAGTAAAATGTACATATAAAATGGTATATCATTACATCGATGTCATATTCAGTTGTTCCTTTAATCTCAACTGCAATCAAAAATAAATGAGGATTTTTAAGACTAGTTATGTATTTACCTTATATACTCCCCTCATACGTCACAAATAGGCTTTGAAAAGGGTGTTTATATGGAAAATATGGCTTAGTGGTGTTATGCAATACTACAGCAGAGCAGCCTCCTGCTCTTCTGCAGCACAATTTGCTTGTTATAGCTGCTATGCATACATACAGGAGGTGGAGTTAGGGATTAGGAACCACCTGCTGAAGTTGCACACATGCAGAAAGTAAGTGTGGAAGTTACTGCTGTTTGGAGCAACAAGTCCTCTTACAATTACCTACTTTAAAGTCTCCAGCGGATAAAGTCTTACAATCACTTTAGATGACCAAAGTCAGGACAACAAAAATCAGCTATGCTGCCAGTACTAAAAGCAGACCTGGAAACCACACAAATAAACAGCTGATATGCACATATTGTCTGGGACCATTGGGGTTTGGGTTGTTTTTTACCTACGGATCCTCTGTTTATCCACATTTGACAGTTCATCACTCATCAGGAGGATGATGCATTGCATTTTCAAAGACAACAAATCACTGAATATTTTATCAAAGCAAGTTTCCTCTACTCCTACACATTTTTATGCAGAAGGAGAACCATGACATCTTAAGGTTCAAGTCTGGAAGATGTTCATATAATGTCACAAATGCCTTCAGAAAGCTCCACAGGTTCAAAATATTTGTCAAATTCCACAGAAATTCCCTATCTGTAAACTGGGAAATTTCATTATAAATGGGTAGAATCTCTCAAACAAATAGAACTTGAAAAGAACACCTGTTTTACTGGTCAGTAATTATTCAAATACAACCACACCTAAAACTCTGACAGCAGGAGATGTAGCAACATTATAACTTGCTGCCTCAAAGAAATCTTGCCTGCAAACCAGCATATAGAATGGGCCGTTCCAGACACCAATATTTGATATTAATTTAGTAAGATTTAATAGAGTGAAAGCAGTCTTGCTTATTCACTTAACAATGACATTGCAATCAACACTTTCAAACAAATTCCCCTCTGTTACATTTTATCTTATAATTTGAGCAAGACACATTATTTGTCAAATATGGACTTTGAAATGCAGATGATCTAAAACATTTTAAATGTATATGTAATCAGGAAGTTATAACATTAGTAACCAAACTGTTACTTGAACACCATCGGTAAACATGTGGCTCAGCTCTAGAGAGTTACATCCTGCATTAATCTCAAAATGAGGTTTTCATGCTATTCCAGTGGGTATCCCTGGAATATAGTAATCCATTTTCTACACTGTGGGTATAAGAAAAGCCGACTGTGCCTATGTCATGCTTTGTTAGAGGTTCATGATCGCATTATCTCATGGTGGACCTGACACTTTTATTCAGTTTACAGTATGTTCTGTGTACAGGCAACTTATTTCCTTTGCCAGGGTTGCTGACAACCTTTTCCACACTATATTAATCTTGTTTACTGACTTTATCTTGGTACAAATATCAGAAAACTGAACTTTTTATCTCAGGGAGAAAATAAACAACATGTTGACAGAAGCAGAAGCTATTTTCTGGACTAAAATTGGTTGTTTACCTGCAGCCATACTTATGGAAAAATGTTTAACTCTCCAATTCGCTTGAAATACATAATCCAAAATGTAATAAGTGTGGAAATTTCGAGAACATCCACGTGATAAATTGTCAGGTATAAAACAATATTTTAACAGAAAAATATGATTTGTAACTAATTTATACTGAATATAAAAGTGATCTTAATCTAGTTACAATTCATCAGAAAGTACATTGATCAGGTTTCTCCTACATATCAAAGGTAACTTCAGTTACTAAATAGCCACAGAGGGTTTATAAAATTAAATATACAATATATACACACACACACGGATATGTATGCTATACTGATTATTATAACCTATAATAATTATATATTAAATTTAGATTTGCAAAACTGCCCTCCTTTGTGAGAAACAACACACTGATATAGGGCAACAGTCTAAGGTGATGTTAGCAATATCAGATATGGATGTCTTCTGAGTCTTCCAATAAGGAAGTCAATTGCTTTCTATATCTTGCTCTAGGAAGGAGTCAGTTGGAAGGACACTATGAGCCAGATGAATGCTTGGTTAACTGGTTAGCTTCTCTGTCCATTAGAAGAGATTGTGGGAGTTGTCTACAGCTGTTTCTGTGTACTGAATTGCCAATACTCAGAAGAAAATACAAGAAGATAGTAAAATTAATAGTAACCATCTCTAGGGCCAATAGTAGTAAGCATAAATATACCTTTCAAACACTGACACACATAGTCTTGATAGTATAAATGTTTTAGGGACATAAGTTTGGAATGACCAGCTAACTCCTGTATGAGTTAAGAGCATACTGAAGAAATTACAACTAAATTTTATAACCAACAAATAGTATTATGTATGCAATTTTTGCCACACTTTACAGAAAAGTCTATTTTTAGAAATTTTAGTAGTGTTAATACCATTTGCTGTACCCTTCCATGGGTAAAAAAAAATTGCTGGGCAATAGAAGTATACCTGTAAGGCGGAAGGAGAGAAAAAGACAGCAAGACATAATGACAGCATTTTACTTTAAAATCATATTTATATAGAATTTTTTAAAAAGCCTGATCTCTCATGAGATACCAGAGTTATAAAAGAATAACCTGCTTCAAATGGGTTATGGCATTTGGTCATTGTCTTGATGGTCCAGGAGATAAAGGAACTCTGATATGTCATTAGCCCAGGACTGAACGTTGATCGTACTGGAATTTAGATAACCATAATTGTGATGAAAGAAGAAAACATTTATAAAGTATTTTTTCCCTCCAGTTAAGAATGGCAGCTTTCTGAAAGCATTAGATATATGAAAGTCTGGTGTAGTTCTATAGAGCACAAGTAACCAGAAGGGATGAATTAGACGGCAGAGCACAACTCAAGACGTCAAAAGTGCAAAATAAATGCAATGAAATAAACTGCACAAAGCACAGGCAATGACGAGAGCCTAACAGTGGGCTATAGCTCTTTCCACTCTACAACTCATCTTTGCATTCGCTTGGTCCTAGTGCTTGCCAATCCATCTATACATAGTCTATGGGCTTCTGTAATTTATACCAGCTCCCAATAGCTCCAAGGAGCTGAAACCACATCTGAAAATCAGTAATGTCTAGGGGTATCCTGGCCACTCTTCCTTTCTTCTTCTGCTACAGCAACACGGAAAGGCGTGAGACCCCCTCACATTGGCTCTGTAATGCTGTAGGACGAGTACTGCACTGAGTTGCATGGCTTTCGTGCCAGACTACACCTGCATCACTTTACAGAATATGGCCTCCAGTATATTAATATCCAAAAGTGTATGGGGTGCTTCACAGAAGACAGAATGATTTGTGCTTGCCTCAAAGACTGAGCAGTCTAAATTTCAGACGTGATGAAAGGAGTGAAGTGGCAGGATTGGATGGGAAGAAGGATGACAAGAGTTGGCAGAATATGAATATGAAGTTACTCAGTTTATGTAATGTGGACATAAGTGTGTTTTTTAATGTTTAAAAATACAGAAGATAAAGTTATGAAAGTTATTGCAGACATCACGGAGGAAATGAGATTTCAGGAGACGTTTAAATGGAGCTAAATGGAAAATAATAGTTTGGAAAACTAAAATAGGAAAGGCACATCACACAAAAGAATAGAAATGAAAAAAAAAAGAACAAATATATTTGTGGGAGAAAGATAGGCAGGGCATTGAGTGTGGTACCACTGTTAGGACAGAAGGAGGCAATACAAGAAGAATAGAAAAAGGTATTATAGTAAGCCACGAAGGTGATGACTGAAAGTTTGTGTTAGATTTGATGGAAAAAAGGGAGTCAGTGAGTGAGTTAAGTGAGAAGTTACTGTATCAGAGCTTTCTGACCAAGAGTTTCAAATTTGACATGACTTGGAGCTCCACAGTTTGAGAGTGCTCAACTTAGGGTACCTTAAAATCTGATTTTCAGAGAATGATGAGCACCATTCTGGAAAATTAGACTCCTTAAAGGTTCTTGAAGTTGGGCATTCAAAAAATGAACGCACCCAAATTTCAGTATTTTAGATGCAACACTCTTAGTTGCACTAGACTGGATTATATAGAGAGATTGGAGAGTTCTCATTATAGCTCCAAAACAATTGAATAGATATACACTACTATTTGATAGGGTGCAGGACTGTGACTCAGAAGACCTGGTTTTATTCCCAAGCCTGTCACTAATTAGGTGTATGACCCTGGAAAAGTCTTATCTTTACAATAAGCATAATGATAAAACACTTATAATGATGGTGAAGTAAGACTTATGGATAAAAAGCACTATATTATAGGAAGTCCTGGAGTCAGGGCCTACAGTTAAGGTTGCTTAACGCTTTCATTTCCAACTGTTTTCAGTTGCTTATAACTTTGTCAAACCATTATGCTGAAATTTTCCACACTGGGTATCTGCCTCAGGCTTTTTTTTAAATTTTCAGAGTGCAGCTATTTCCAAAAATAAGGTTAAGAAAAAATATATTGCTCTGCCAATGATGAAAATAGGCCTGTATCTTTGGATCATAGAATTGTCTTTTGCTGTCTCTATGCAAACAAATATGGCAGTGTTTTAAAACCACTGTTTGCACATACTCAGTAAAGGTTTGTTAGAGGCTGTTCATTACATTTCCAGAAAATTCTGTCTACACTGAGCACACTACAGTTCAAAGCTGAGCACAACTTTCACAATTCCTCTTCCTCCTAGTTGCCAGGTGCTGGTCTGGCACTGGGCACAGGAATAGAGCCAGGAGAATGTCTCTGCTGTGCTCTCAATACTCTCCCTATTGCACTCAGGCAGACTGCAAGAGGAGGAGACGACTGCTTAATTTGAATGCAATGAGGGAAGGAATGGGGGAGAAAAGGGATAGGTAGTTAAGTGGGACAGAAGTTTCTTTGAGAAGGGAAGGGGAGGGAAAAGGAATGAAGAGGATAGGGACAGGCTGCGGGACAGCAGCAATGAACAAGAGGGACAGAGAGAGGTCTGGGGGAGGGAAGGAGGGAGTCCTGAAACTACTAGAGTGCACTCCCCTCCGGAATCTAGAACTGAACCAAAGAAAGATTCTTGAGCCCCACCACTCCTCTGCTGTTTAACTGTGAAACCCATTGGGCAAAGTATGTGTTGGTCCACACAGAGAATAACTACCTATTACCTCTACCAATTACTCTATCAACTCCTGTGGTAGAAATCTGTGCTGTGCATATAACTATTTTATCCTTGCTAATGATCTATTTGGGGGTTCCACAGAATGGCATTTCAGTTTTTCAGGTTAAGAAAGTAGGAAATTACATTGAGAATACTAAGATCTAAGCACTCAAAAGTTTGGAAATGCCATATTTAAGGTTTCCTGTGCAACTTTAATTTGGCCCTATTTGTGCATATGCATTTTGATAGAGTCTTTAATGATATGATGGCATAGAATTTTTTTCCACAGTACCCCTACTCCATTCAGTGCACAGGATGGAGAATGTGCAGGGAGTGAATCAGGGTTGCTTAATGAATGATTTTGTCTGTAGGATCCCTGCCTCATTTGTTGCAGAATTTGGAAGGTGTTCAGTAAAACTGCAAGGAGAGAAAGGATTCTGTCATGGTTAGGGCAAGTGAAACTCAGTTTTTCTATTCCTGCTTCATCTACAGTCTTATGGGAGCCCAAGCAAACCACCCCAAACTCAGAATACCTGGGCTCTGATATGCAGAAGTGCTAATCATATAGAACTGAAACTGAAGTCAATGGGAGCTCAGTTTTGAGCATATAAAGTGCTACGAAAATAAACTTTTAAAATGTACTTAGAAAAATCAGGCCCAAGGTGTCTCAAACTAGGCATTGAAAATTACTGGACACTTCTGACTATTTTGAACTTAATCTCTGCGTCTCAGTTCCCCATCAGTAAAATGGGATAAAAATACCACAGTCTCAAAAGGGACATTGTGAGGATAAATTATTTAGTGTTTGTGAAGTACTCAGATACTACAGTGATGAATGACATAGGAAAAACCCACAAAAGAATTAATTCTGTATTCTGACACATATGAGAAGTTGAGATCATTAATATACTAACCTATATGATAAGGGCATCCCAACACTGATAGGGTGAGGAAATACAAATAAGGAAGAGGGGAGGAACCTTTACTGAATATGCTTTAGGCATAGTGGCATAAGCACAACAGATTATAAAAGTTGTATACCAGCCTGTGTGCTTGCGAAGGAAGAGATGTTGCCCTTGGGATGTGCCAGCAAGATGGCCACTGGCGATGGTGATGAGGAAGGTGATGAGGAAGATAATGACTAACATTTCAGGTTGTTCTACAAGTGATATGTGAGCATATGGATGTTCAAATGTACATTCTCTATTATCTCTATTTACCTTGCTGGGTTAGAGAGCTGGTGACTTTGCAAAACATATTAATAAAACTATTACAAATACAGGAGGATTTTCCTAAATGTGAGTGTTGCCACTGTGCACATCAAGGTTCTCAATTTTAATAATACTTGGTCTGATCTTTTATGAATGCAGGCCGAGTTACTTTTTGAACTGAAGAAGCTGCAGCTCTCAAATGGAAGATTCTCTATTGTCGTTTGGACCTCCCTGGGCAATCTCAAATGACTGCAGCCAGGAGGATCTTCACATCACTACTTATGTAACCCTGGTGCATGCAGATGCATCAGACAGAGCCAAATCAGCCTACAGGTAAATTCTATGTATTAACTAACCCTCTAGCCTGATAGATATTAATTCTTCCCAGTGCTCCTGCAGAAACCTTTCCATAAACTGAGACAGCTTGTTTGAGAAGAGTCATACTTAGCCAGAAGCATCTGGTGGTAGGCAATGAGTATCTACAGATTGGCAGAGGAACAGACTTCTCTGCTGAAGAAATCCAGTCTCAGGGTCCTTTTCCATTGGGGTTGTTGCAGGAGGCCCTTGCTGCTTGGCTTTTTCCTGAACAGCTGCTACAAGTGACCCTGGTACCAGATGCAAATAGAAGTGCTTGAAGCCCTTGGAAGGAACTTGGTACTGTCTATATGCCATCTTGGAAGTTGCAGGTATTAATACTAGAGTCTTCCACAAGTTCTTTACAGGCTCTAACAATCACCTGTTAATAGACATGGGGAGTGTACCAGTAATGGAAGGGTGCAGAATGTCTAGCATCTTGTGCAATTTTCTAAAGGGAAGAACTTCGCCTATTTTCCTCCTTACAAGTCACGCGGCATAAATCTACATTACAGATTAACTGGTACATAAAAGTTAATTTAAAAAAAGCAAATCCAGCTCCAGAAGTACTAAAAAACCCCTTCAAATACATAAATTTACAGCAGTTTTCATATGCCAATGGCATCAAACATTTGAATCAAAACGTTTGTTAAAAAGAAAGAAAAAAAAACCTGTTTTCAGGCTTCAGACTAACATGCAAAGTTGCAGCCCAAAACAAAAATGTTATGATTTAAATTATATGCCTCAGAAAATAAGGCTTTATAATGGAAACTTACACAAAGTCAACTGTAGCATCAAAATGTTGCTTCCTTCCCTCACAAGGTCTGTAATTGCCAATTTATAGGAAATTCAGCCAAACGACATCAAGGAAAGAAGTAAAACATCTATTCCTTGAAGTTTATTACCCTTGTTAAAAGCAATTTCTTATTATTTTTATCACCCATTTATTATCACCAATTTCATTCCCTTCCTTACTAGAAGGGTAGGCGAACAGCTGCCTTTGCATCTGACTTCAGTGCTTTTTCATGACTAAACTAGCATGGGTAGCATATTATAGAAAGATGTGTCTAAGTATGTGTCCCACCTGCACGTCTACTACTTCCTTCTCCTGAGATCCAAAAAACTTCATTACTAGATTGTCATAATTAGAATTATCATAAATTAAGAGCCAAATTAAAAAAAAACATTCAAGAGATAAACATGAACGTTCATTGGTAGCTGTCAAGAACTCTCAGACAATAATACATCCATTGTATTTGTTTAAATAGTTACCACGCTTACACAGTTCCCCCATCTCCCTGGGTTGATTTCGCTATTACATTTTTATTAACCCTCCAAATGCTCTCTTGCTCCAATGCCCACAATGACAAACACTTCAGGTGGCAGACTGCCATTCCAGAGAAGGGCCTCTCTATTGTATAACACACTGTTCTAGCTCAGGCTTGGTCTACACTTTGTGTTTAAACCGATTTTAGCAGCGTTAAACCGCTTTAACGCTGTACCCATCCACACTACGAGGCCCTTTATATTGATATAAAGGGCTCTTTAAATGGGTTTTTGTACTCCTCCCCGACAAGAGGAGTAGCGCTAAAATCGGTATTACCATATCAGATTAGGGTTAGTGTGGCTGCAAATCGACGGTACTGGCCTCCGGGCGGTATCCCACAGTGTACCACTGTGACCGCTGTGGACAGCAATCTGAACTCAGATGCAGTGGCCAGGTAAACAGGAAAAACCCCGCGAAATTTTGATTTTCATTTCCTGTTTGCCCAATGTGGAGCTCTGATCAGCATGGGTGGCAATGCAGTCCCAAATCCAAAAAGAGCTCTAGCATGGACCATACGGGAGATACTGGATCTGATCGCTGTATGGGGAAATAAATCTGTTCTCTCAGAGCTCCGTTACAGAAGACGAAATGCCAAAGTGTTTGAAAAAAAAATCTACAGGCTACACAGTGCTGCGTGACAAGTGTAACGGGAAGCCAGAGACTCAAATGGATGCCCATGGAGGGAGGGAGGGGGTACTGAGGACTCCAGCTATCCCACAGTCCACAGCAGTCTCTGAAAAGTATTTGCATTCTTGGCTGAGCACCCAATGCCTGTAGGTTCAAACACATTGTCCGGCGTGGTTCAGGGAATAGATCGTCAATTTACTCCCTCCTCCCCCACGTGAAAGAAAAGGGAAAGAAATCGTTTCTTGACTTCTTTCAATGTCACCCTATGTCTACTGAATGCTGCTGGTAGACGCGATGCTGCAGCAGTGAAGAGCAGTATCTGCTCCTCTCCCCTCCCTAGTGGCAGACGGTACATGCTTGATAACTGCTGAATACCCCTGGCTGGCCTCACGGGCGCCTGGGTAAAAATAGGAATGATTCCTGGTCATTCCCAATAGATGGGACAGAACGGCTGGTAACCGTCTTCATCATAGCCACTGGGGGCTGAGCTGCATCAGCCCACTCCCTTTCTTGTGTAAATAAAAGATTCTGTCCTGCCTGGACTATCATAGCAGCGGCATGCTGGGCTCCTCTCCCCTGCATCGCTTAATGTCCTGCCTGGACTGTCATAGCATGGGGAGGCTGCCACCCCCTCATTTTATCTCACTAACAAGTCACTGTTTCTTATTCCTGCATTCTTTATAACTTCATGACACAAATGGGGGGGACACTGCCACGGTAGCCCAGGAAGGTTGGGGGAGGAGGGAGGCAACGGGTGGGGTTGTTGCAGGGGCACCCCCTGTGAATGGCATGTAGCTCATCATTTCTACGGGATCTGACATGGAGCAGCTGTGCTCTCTGATACACTGCTTCTCTAGTACACTTGCCCCAAATTCTAGGCAGGACTATTTTTAGAAACCATAAAGGATGGATTGACTCAGGGAGTCATTCCCAGTTTTGCTTTTGCGCCCCCGGCTGATCTCAGTCAGGGGCACCCATGATAGCAGCAGACAGCACAGAAAGACAGATAATCGTCACCTCATTGCCAAATTACACTGGCAGCACACGGTACAGAACGACTGGTAACCGTCTCTGCTATCATGCAAAAGCAAATGAAAGCTGCTGTGTAGCGCTGGAGTATCGCCTCTGTCCGCAGCATCCAGTACACATACTGTGACTGTAAATAAAAAAAGCTGAACAGGCTCCATGGTTGCCGTGCTATGGCGTCTGCCAGGGCAATCCAGGGAAAAAGGGTGTGAAATGATTGTCTGCCATTGCTTTCCCGGAGGAAGGAATGACTGACGACATTTACCCAGAACTACCCGCAACAACGATTTTTGCCCCATCAGCCACTGGGCTCTCAACCCAGAATTCTAAGGGGTGGGGGAGACTGTGGGAACTATGGGATAGCTACTGAATAGCTACCCACAGTGCAACGCTCCGGAAATTGACGCTAGCCTCGGACCATGGACGCACACCGCCGAATTAATGTGCTTAGTGTGGCCGCGTGCACTTGACTTTATACAATCTGTTTTATAAAACCAGTTTATGTAAAATCGGAATTATCCCGTAGTGTACACGTACCCTCAGTGATGGTTGGTCAATCAAAACCCTCTCCCTCAAGGCTTTATGTCTCCATAGTGCTCTGTCAGTGACTCCTTGCCAGTTTGTCAAGACCCAGAAGTTAGCTGTACTCTTTTTATGAATCTTAATCTAACAGTGCTTCTTGGAAATGAACAGCAATTTTAAAATGCGGCAAGCTCTATATGACTTCCCCCTAGTGAGTTCAGACATTGTGCCAGTAAAATGTACATCAGTGATAAGGGAAGGAAATCAGCTCAAGATAAACTGGTCAAAAAAGATCGACACAAAATCTTAGACCAAACAAAGAAACAAACAACATCACAGAACATGGTTTGCTGTTTTGTTTGCATTAAAAACAAGCAAACGAAAAAAAAAACCTCCCAACCTCACCACTGTGGGTAAAACGATACACATGATAGCAACTATTTTTCCCCCTTTGGTGTGAAAAACTAAAACCAAACACAAATCTTCCAGTGACTTAACAGACCGTACACATTTTTTTCAAGTTTTATTTCAGACAAAATGAAATATATCCCCTTTCAAAATATCCCCTTTATACATGATTCTCATTTAATAAAGTTAACAAAATTTAACTACTTTATTATCTGAGACAGAAGAAAAGCCACCTGTAATCATCTAAACGTCACACAAAAGAACAGCTAAAGTATTTTAAATTTCAGTTCTAAAAGTAAAGAAAAAGTAGGCTTTTTTTGTAAATTAATTTTACTACATTTTGTCTTCACTGAATTTAAGATCTAGCCAAATAGGAAAGGTATATTATGAAACTAAAACAAACAGATTTTTTATAGAAAGCCATGGGTTTGAGTATTCTTTGAGTAGCACTAGAACCAGTTATGGAGAATACGATGAAACATGTTTTACTCTTGACTTTTGCTCAGGACTTATTTTGGTGTCAGAGTTTTCAGTGTAGAGAACGAAGCGAGGAAATGAACTAATTTAGTCACAGAGAAAACCAGAGTTGCGGAAAGGAATGAGCATGTGAAAAAGCTGAATGAAGAAATAAATTATTTTGTACTACTGAACAGGTGAAACAGAATAAACCATGTGCATGCATTGTAAACAGCAAAACCAGGACCATATCCTGGCTTTAGATACATGAACAATTGAACATCTAAAACAAGAATGTGGTCCAGTGAATTTTATGAATTGGTATGCTAATAGAATAAAAGACTAAACTGCATCTCAGATAATGTAAATTGAATTTTACCAGAAGTACAAATTAAGTAACAAATTTAACTAAATTTGCTACCCAATTCAGAAAACAATAAAATGCATTAAAAAAACCCATTATATATTTACGACTACATTTCAGCTTTAAGCAAAATGGGTTTACCAATGAAGACGAAATTCCTAACAAGAATGAAGGGAGTTCTGTGGTTTGTTTTATTGACATCCCATCCTCACCAATAAACAGGACATGGTGAGGATGTGTGTGTTTGAGGCAGTATTATATGCCACCACTGGACAAGAGGCAGCTTTGTGCACACTGCAATGGGAAGAAATTGTAGTGAAGTTAATCAAAATCATTGCCTCGAAAATGGAAAGCAGGGAAGCTGTTTTTCCATTCAAGCCACCTCCTGTTAAAGAGATACATTGGCAACAAATTCTCAGGACCGCATAAAAATCATGCTAGTGCACAGAATTACCCTTCCAGTATGGGTTGCCTTTCCTACTTAGGAACTAATTCAGATAACTATGTGCTAGAAAAAGAAAGCCTGTATTGTAGCTGCCTGTACCATACTAGGCGTGTGAATGAAGCATTGGGTGAAATTTTCTAGTACTGTTGCTGTCATGCACAAGAAAAATACTTTAATAAAAATGAATTAAACACATTAAAATAGATTCCTTAAGGTTTAAAAAGTGAGTTGTCAATTGCTGATGTTCATACTATACACACAGAAACAATCCTTGTTAGTGATTTTTGCTGTTCACTTAGAAATCAATATATTTTTAGGCTGAAGTCCTGGTCCCAGTGAAGTCACTGGGAGTTTGGCTATTGACTTCAGTAGTGTTTCGAAAACTAGTGCATTACAATGAGGACGTTTTTCACTTGACAAATTTACATTAAGTTACCTACATGCTAATGCAAAGAGAAGAAGGATGGTACAGTGGTTAGGACCTCAGCCTGAGACTTAAGTAGCAGGGGTTCATTCCCAGCTCTGCCACAGATGTCCTGTTTGACCTTGAGTAAATCACACAGATTATGTCTACACTGAAGCAGAGAGCATGCTTCTCAGCATCGGTAGACAGACATGCATTAGCTTTGCTTCAGCTAGAGCACTTAAAAAACCCGGTTACCTACCTTTCGTAACTGTTGTTCTTCGAGATGTGCTCCTCATGTCCATTCCATTCTAGGTGTATGCATGCCCACATGCACAGTTGTGGGAGACCTTTGCCTTAATGGTATCCATAGGACAGGCTGCGGTGCCCTCTGGAGTGCCGTGCTCATGCAGTAGTATATCAGGGGCCACCGGCCCTACGCCCTCTTGGTTCCTTCTTGTCAGCAATTCCAACAGAGGTGGAGGACGGCGGGTAATGGAATGGACACGAGCAACACATCTCAAAAGAACCACAGTTACGAAAGGTAGGTAACAGTTTTTTCTTCTTTGAGGGCATGCTCATGACGATTCCATTCTAGATGACTCACAAGCAGTACCTATGGAGGTGGGTTTGGAGTTCACCATTTGGTGGCTTGCAATACTACTCTACCGAAGCCAGCATCATCTCGGGCCTGCTGGGTAAGCGCACAGTGGGACATAAAAGTGTGGACAGATGACCAGGTGGCTGCTCTACAGATGTCCTGAATAGGCACTACGGCCAAAAAGGCTGCTGAAGAGTGGGTGGTGACAATCGCTGTGGACGGCACCTTTGCTTGATCATTGCAGAAGCAAATGAAGACCATGATCCAGGAGGAAATTCTCTGAGCAGAAACAGGGTGACCTTTCATCCTGTCGGCTATAACGACGAATAACTGCATCGACTTATGCGCAGTGGTCCCCAACCTTTTTCGTCTGGTGGGCACCAGACAATGAGCCACAGAAGACCGTGGTGGCGGACGAGCATCTCCCGAAATTCCACCGAAAGTGGCAATGTCAACAGGCATCACCACCAAAATGCCGCTGACAAGCAGTGTCATCCAGAGGCAGGGGACCCCTGACTTACAGTATGGCTTGGTCCTGTCAATGTAGAAGGCCAGAGCCCTCCTGATGTCCAGGGCATGTAGCCTGTGTGCCTCCTCTGACTTATGTGGCTTTGGAAAGAAGACCGATAAGTAAATGTCCTGGCTCAAATGAAACGGAGAGACTACCTTGGGAAGGAAGGCCAGGTGCAGTCTTAGTTGGACCTTATACTTCTAGGAGAGACTGTATAAGGCACTTTCAAGGTGAGTGCCCAAAACTTGGGTATCCAGTGCACCAACATCACCGTGGCCTTTCAGGAGAGAAGTGGGGAGCAGGAAGTCAGCGGCTCAGAGGGAGGATCTGCAAGCTAAGATAGCAACAGATTTAAGTCCCAGTGAGGGACGGGGTCCCTGACATGCGGGGTGAGGTGCTCTATGCTCTTAAGGAATCTGGCCATAACATCCTGAGTAAAAACCGAACTGCCCTTGAACAGGTGGGAGGAAGGCTGAGATGAGTGCCAGATGGACCTTGATGGATGAGAGAGACAAGCCCTGGAGCTTGAGGTGCAGGAAGTAGTCCAGAATAAGCTGCAATGAAGCCCACTCGGGATGAACACCTTTGTCTGCAATCCAGCAAGTGAATAGTTTCCATGTGGCCAGGTAGATCGCCCTGGTGGAGGACTTCCTACTGCCCAACAGGACTCACTGGACCTCAGATGAGCACTGCTGTTCTTGTGCGTTTAGCCATGCAGCAACCAAGCCATTAGATGAAGTGTTGCCAGGTTTGGGTGCAGGATATTACCATGGTTCTGGGAAACAGGTTTGCCCTGAATGGCATCCGGAACGGGGTCACCACAAAGAGGTTCAGCAGAGTGCTGAACTAGTGATGTCGCAGCCATGCTGACATTATGAGGGATGATCTTCACTCTGTCCTGCTTGATCTTCATGAGGATCCTGGCCATGTTGTCCGTTAGAATCTGAACCGCCCTGCCTTGTTCTCACATGAGTTTGAAAGGCTTGATGGGTCAGGCAAACCATCCTGTGCTCCTTGACACTGATGTGCAGGGACAGATGGAGACTGGATCACCAGCCTCGAGTATTGAGATTGGCCAGGTGGCTCCTCAACCCAGGTCCGAAGCGTCAGAGATGAGCCTCACCAACAAGACTAGGGCAGTGAATGAGACTCCCTGCAGCAGCAAAACAGGATCTTGCCACTAGGGAAGGGATGACAGCACACTGTCCGGAATTCTGAGCACCTGGTCGATACTGTGCCCGTTGGGTACATAGGCCTACACCAGCCATGCCTGTAGGGGCCTGAGGCAGAATTATGTGTGCAGTCTCAGGCACCTGTGGGCTGTGGCGAGCGGGTGGGCACACAGAGATGAGATGAGGTCCACCATGGCTCAGAACTTGGTCTTGGGGAGAAAGACTCTGTCCCAAGTGGAGTCGAGTACTGCCCCAATGAACTATATTTTGCACTGGAGTGAGGGGGTTGATTTTTAGTCGTTAATTATTAGGCCCAGGTTGTGGCAGGTGGAACAGAACAGAGCGAGATGCCTCCGCACCTGAGCCGAGGACCCTTATCAACCAGTCGTCAAGATACGGGTAGATTTGGACCCCCAGACATGGCAGATAAGCATCCACTGGCGCTACATACTTGGTGAACACTCTCAGAGCTGACGAGAGACCAACGTTCATCGTAATGAACTGGAAATGGCCCTGTCCCAAGGTGAAACGGAGGAAGCACTGGAATATGGAAGTACGCGTCCTTTAAATCTAGGGCGGCATACCAGTCTCTGGATCCAGGGACAGGATGACAGAGGCCAGGGAGATCCTACGAAGCTTCAACTTTTTGAGAGATTTGTTGAAGCAACACAGGTTTAGAATAGGTCTGAGGATCCCTTTTGCCTTTGGAATGAGGAAATAGTGGGAGTAAAATCCTCTTCCTTCTATGCCTTGTGGAACCTCTTCCACTTCCCTTAAGGACAGGAGGTTTTCGACTCCCTGCATGAGGAGTTGCTTGTGAGAAGGGTCCCTGAAGAGGGATGGGGAACGGGGATGGAAGGGTTGGTCGACTACAAACTGTAGAATATAGCCCAGTACCAATTTAAGCTTAGTACCAATGTGGACACAAGAACAAATGGATATAAACTGGACACTAGGAAGTTTAGAGTTGAAATTAGACAAAGGGTTCTAAACATTAGAGGAGTGAAGTTCTGGAACAGCCTTCCAAGGGGAGTAGCGGGGGCAAAAAAGACATATCTGGCTTTAAGACTAAGCTTGATAAATTTATGGAGGGGATGGTATGATGGGATAGACTAATTTGGGCAATTAATTTGGCAACTGATCTTTGATTATCAGCAGGTAAGTATGCCCAGTGGTCTGTGATGGGATGGGATGGGATCTGAGTTACTACAGAGAATTCTTTCCTGGGTGCTGGCTGGTGAGTCTTGCCCATATGCTCAGGGTTTAACTTATCGCCATATTGGGGTCGGGAAGGAATTTTCCTCCAGGGCAGATTGGCAGAGGCCCTGGAGGTTTTTTGCCTTCCTCTGCAGCATGGGGCATGGGTTACTTGCTGGAGGATTCTCTGCAGCTTAAGGTCTTCAAACCACAATTTGAGGACTTCAGTAACTCAGATATAGGTTAGGGGTTTGTTATTGAAGTGGATGGATGAGATTCTGTGGCCTGCACTGTGCAGGAGGTCAGACTAGATGATCATAATGGTCCCTTCTGACCTTAAAGTCTATGAGACAGTGTCAAGCACCCAGCAGTCTGAGGTTATATGGGACCAGCCAAACAGAAAGGGCAGAGGTGTTTGAAGAAGACGGGGAACGGATCCAATGTAGTGACTGGGGCATAGTCCTCGGGCGCATCCTCAAAATGACTCCTTTTGGCTGCTCTGGTCCCTGGAAGGACCAGGCTAGGCAGGTGGACAAGACGACGACTCTTAATAATGCTGTCTTTGTCCTTTTTGTAGGGACCAGGTCGAGGGGTACCCCAAGACCTCGATGGCAGAAGCGGCAGGGGATGGAATGGCTTGCTGAGGAATATGTATACCAAAGGAGAGGATGGTGGCCCGGGAGTCTTTAAGGCTGTGGAGCCTAGCATCAGTTAGCTCTGAGAAGAGCCCCGGTCCCTTGAAAGGTAGGTTCTGGAGAGTGGACTGCATCTCCTGGCATAGACCGTAGGTCTGTAACCAGGAGTTACAGCACGTGGCTATCGCAGAGGTGACCACGCTGGACGCAGAGTCCATGGCATACCGGGCCATCTGGAGGACGTTCCTGGATACTGCCTTGCCTTCATCTATCAAAGTGGTAAACTCCTGCTCTCTTTGAACTTGCCAACAGAGTTCCAACAACTTAAAATTGTATCTGCCAAGTAGGCCCTGATGGTTAGAGTCCCTAAACTGGAGACTTGCTGTTGAATAAATTTTTCTGCCAACTAAGTCCAACCTCTTGGCATCTTTGTTTTTGGCGGTGCCACTTGCCTGTTCCTGCCTGTCCCTTTCGTTGACAGTGGACACAACCAGGGACCCCACAGGAGGGTGTGTGCATAGGTCAGGAGTCAGCAACCTTTCAGAAGTGGTGTGCCGAGTCTTCATTTATTCATTCTAATTTAAGGTTTTGTGTGCCAGTAATACATTTTAACATTTTTAGAAGGTCTCTTTCTCTAAGTCTATAATATATAACCAAACTATTGTTGTCTGTAAAGTAAATAAGGTTTTTAAAATGTTTAAGAAGCTTCATTTAAAATTAAATTAAAATGTAGAGCCCCCTCTCCCCAACCGGTGGCCAGGACCCGGGCAGTGTGAGTGCCGCTGAAAATCAGCTCACTTGCCGCCTTCGGCACGCGTACCATAGGTTGCCTACCCCTGGTATAGGTAATCTAACCCCTTTGCACAGTACTTCTTTACCTCCTTCCTCACTGTGGGCAGAATTGAAGATGGGATTTGCCACACCGACTTGGCGAATTTTAGGACCCCTGGGTGAACGGGCAATGCGACCTGGGCCAGGACAGAGGAAGGAATGACATTGAAGAGGTCATCGGGCTCCTCAGTTAGCTCCTAGACCTCCAAGTTCAGGCGAGGGTCCCGCCACCGCCTCATCTGGGGACAACAAAGACGACTGCACCTCCAGAGGTTGGTGGGATCCCCATGCTGCATCGGGAACCGCTCTGTAGCTGCAGGGGCCTCCGCGGAGTCACTGCACTGGATTTGGCCACTTGCTCCAACAGCTGTGCTGGCTGCGCTGGGGGTAGCTTGTCCGATGCAGCCTGGGAGGAATGATGGGAGTACGGTGACAGCATAACAGGCTCCCCCACAGGTTCCAGTACTGCCACTGGGAGGGGCATTTCCCTTGACCCCAAGCCAGTGCCGCAGGTGCCTTGGCTGGTTCCGTCTGGGAGACGACTCGCCCCATATAGGGGAAGGGCTGAACTGTCCATCTGACCTGGACCTTTGCCCTTTTGGTGACCAGAGTGGGGCTGTGGAAGCCTGAGTCTGTCGACTGACTCTTGTCGGTAACTGGTACAGGGAAGGTGAGGGCCGGTGCATTGCCTAAAGAACGGTACCGGGGCCCCGGCAACCGGTGCGGTGACCAGAAATGGTCTTGTGCAGGAGGGGACTGATGCCTGGGAGATATGCAAGGTGATAGCAACCAGCGCCTTGGCAATCTCTGACGGGAGGACTGTTGATACCAAGAGTAGGGGGATCGGCTTTGTGACTCGGGAGAAACCCCAGAGATCTGGGGCCTCTTGTTCGGAGACCAGGGTTGTGATATGGGGTCCTTGGCTGTGGTGAAGGTGAAAGACTCCTGCAGTCTGGGGGTCTTCCACTTTCTTTAGGGGTGGTCTCATCACCGGCTTGGTTGTCTGTGCTGGTGTGTTGGTGGGATCCACTATGAGCCCAGGCATCTGTGCTGCTGGTTGACCTAACTGTTCTTTGACCTCTGGGCCTGCCTCAGGCGCACATAGCCCTATGATGTGCCAGGACCCCCTACCGCTCCCCAGAGCTGGGTCCCTGGCTGGGCTGGGGAGGTCCAACCACAGCGGTACCTCCGTTGTGGGCATGAGGCCTAACTCGTGTCCTTTGCCTGAAGTTCCCTTACCCGTGCCTGCGGACCAGATGACTTAGACAACTTCTTCGGGACCGGCAAGGGGGAACGGTGCCAGGCAGAACCCTGAGCCAGAGGTCCACTGTATGCTGATGCCTAAGTACAGAGCATGGAGTCCTTGCACTCTGATGCTGGGCACAGAGCAGCCTCCATAAGGAGAGCCCTTAAATCGAATGTCTCGCTTTTTTGAGTAAGGAGATGAAAATTTTTGCAGATCTGGCACTGTCTTTTCTATGGGATTCCCCCAGGCACTTCAGACAACTCATTAGGGTCACTGATTGGCATCTGCAAGTTGCACTCAGAATACGGCTTGAAGCCTTGGTAATGGGGCATGCCCCACTTCAGGACAAGGTCTCAGTTGGGACTTTAACTACTGCCAAAACACTTAACAGCTATCAAATCACTGACTACATAATAAAGGAGAACGATCAGAACAGTGAAGAGCTGCTAATGCTCTTGCTAAGCAAGATCAGGCAATCAAACCAACTATCACGGGTTGTCAGAAGGAACTGAGAGGGCGTAGGGCTGGTGGTGCCTGATACACTACCGCATGAGCGTGGCACTCCAGAGGGTGCCACAGTCAGCCCTATGGATACCGCTAAGGCAAAAGTCTCCAACAACTGTGCACATGGACGTTCACATGGGAGTGCACACACCTAGAATGGAATTGACATGAGGAAGCACTCAAAGAAGAATAGTGTAGTGGGAGTAGCACACCTGAATACAATCCTACCCAGACTCCATGGATGGGTACTCAGGCAGCCAGGCCAACTCATCACCTGTGCTTCCCCCAGTTACATTGCTATTTTTAGTGTCCTAGTTCAAGCAAAGCTAATGCCTGTCTGTCTACCCATACTGGAGCCATAGCATAAATATATACAATCTCTCAGGGCCAGCCTAGACCAAATGGCGTCCCAGGCGGGGAGCGTCTTCAGCAGCTCCTCTCCTCCATTTGTTAAACTTTTGAATACTTGATTTTTTATTGCATTTCTGTTGGAAACAGACTGTATTAGGGAGAGCAGAAGTCTGTGTTCCACAGTCTTAAAAAGTCAAACATTACATGTTAGGCATGGCAAAAGTAGTAACAGTATTCCTTTTATATTGTTGCATAGATAGGAGTTTGATAGATATCGCTGGCATCTCATTATATATGTCTTTTATCAGTCGCTACATACACACTTCAAGTCTTAAAACATAAGTACACTTTCACAATTACACAATAAAACAAGGTTCACGGTATCGCAGCTGGGCTCTCATTTCACTTTGGTTCATTCTTATATCTCACTGAGTGACTGGAGAGACACACTACTTATATACCCCAGAGAGCACGGCTGACAACATTCTAGGAGGATTGAGGAAAATGTAGTTCTCTGAAATTTTGGAAGGTTCAATGAGATTCTACAAAGGTCCAGAACATTCTAGGAGGTTAGTGAAAAATGAATCCACCTACAAAATACCTGAAACATTTTACTTCAAACATTCTATTTTCCCTTTTGTTGCTAACAACAAAAACAGCTCCCTGAGCCCAGCACCCCTCCAAGCGGTCTCCTGGGTTTCCTGCCCCTAAATCTGGCCTTGCACTCTCTCTCTCTGCCTTAGTTCCCCTTCTGTAAAAAAAACAAAAACAAAACAAAAAAAAACGAACAAAAAAACTGGAACAAAAAAACTTCTCTACCTCACAGGAGTATTACAAGGATAAATATATTGAAGATACTGAGGCATCCAGGTACCACACTGGTGGGATGGCATTTAAGTACATTAGATGGATACATTTAAAAAAAAAACCTGTCTGGCCCAAGTTAAATGTACATTTAAAAAAGTGGCAGTTTGTTTTTCATTTCTGTATAATTTCACATAGGAAAGAAAAATAATTGTATTCAGGGTCCAATCCTGCAAATATTCAAGACAGGAATAGCTCCACTCGAGCTCCACTCGTGCAAGCAGAATTACTCATGAGCAGAAGTGGCCACAGCATTATGATTATTTATTCTAGTGAAAGCTTACCAAAATGGGATTAAAAATATATATATTTTTTCAGTTCAGTGTCCAGCTTTAGTAGCAAGCTGTGAGTGGCCTCTACTGGCTGACCGAAGGCTACATAAGTCACTAAGCTCTGCTTATGTATTATGACTGCAGTATCATTAGGTGTCCGAGGAAATATTAATGTAAAGAATATAGTCTACAATGCAATATAAAACAGCACATACAGTGATTAAGTTTAAAAGCCAGAGATTATTGAAGCTGTGAAAGCAAAATATATATATAATACTGAAAATAATAAGTAACAGAAGTGTTCCCATAAAGAAACTATTTTTGCTTGAAAATCTCAAAATATATACTGTAAATAAATGTAGTAGTTTACTTTCCCATCGCTGAGCAGGGAATTTAATAGGGTAAATTGAAATTAGCTCTAACGGCAGTTACACACACAATCCTAAGTACTTTGAAACTTTAGTAGTCTGTTTACATGTAAAGACTAAGTTATTTTGGTTACTCATATCAACATTCTTTTATATTGTTTTATGAAAAGCATAATAAAGAAAGCGTGGTTGAAACCAGAGACACAACAATTCAAATGACCATCTTACTAGTCCTTTTCACAAACATGTGCAATAATCAGTACTCTTTTCATTTTTAAAATAATACCCAGTAAATTACTAAGTGCTTTAAGTATCTATAAACCAACAATGAAAAGAAGTTTGATTTATATCGGTGTGAATGTAGGTACAACATGTTAAGACTTTGACAGAAAAATAATCTAAAATTTGCTTCAATTCTAACAACCACACACACAATTTACAAATTCCTTATTTTGTTAACTACGATGAAAAGCTAACTTTACCAGATGAAGAAATTGCTTGTAATACAATTTTAATATGATAGAATATAAGCTGCCTGTATCACAGTTTATTATAAATGTTATCAATTTATTCTGTAATAGTAATTAAACTGCTAATATACAAAGAAACTTTTTTAAAATAAAAAAGCTAAGACCACTAGGGTGAAAGTGATTTTCTACTTAGCCTTTTTGTGAGTATAGGATTATGTACCTGATTTTACCATTCTCCCTCATTTTAATTGCACCCTATTAAAAAGGATTATTGTCAAACATAAATGACTAATGATGGCAAAAGGTGACTGCCTTCATAAGAAGTATTATTATGCCCACATGTAACACAGTATTCCATGATATTTCCAGTCTTATTGCAGAATTCGACCTCATTTCAGAATTCAGTCCCATTATCTTGCCTGCTCACAATTGTTCACAGAGTTATCTAGCTGACATGTAAGATAACCCTCCATCTTACTAGACACCACTGGGATATGACATGCTGACCCACAGTAAGCCCTGATTATTAGACTGAAATATATACCATATAAATGGAGCTTCCAGCCAAATAATTTGTTTTAAATCTTTTCATCTTACTTACACATTAAATATCATTTTAAGTGTGCTGACATGAGCGCCATTAATTGTATTAGAAAAAAACGAACATTTCAATCGTTTACCAGCACAGACATGAAAAAATTCACATCAATGTAAACAAAAAGAGTTTACAAGTGCAAGTAATTGTGTTTTTTCTTAAAACTCACCCTCAGTCTAAAATGTTGTTTAGATTTACATATCATAAACTAATTAACCACAAATTGCCAATGGTAGGCGACAAAGAGAACACACTCCTGACATTGTCTAGTATTGTAGCGAAGAGCACAAGCTTATTATTTAACACAAAACCTGTCAGCAGCAGGTAGAACCAGAAGGAAGTCCCTTTTGCCTGCCACATCCTTTTTATGAGTAGTGCTGGTGACCCAATGGTCCACTTCCAGTACTTGAGAAATTGGGTAGGATTGACAGCCATATGTAAGGGCAAACACCACTGGTTTGGCAATGCAATAACCACTTTTCCTTGCAATCCTCAGCTTTCCCCCTTCAGGTGAAGTGGGGTTCCCCATTGCTACACCCCCTACAATTCTACACAATCCTGAAAGCTTGTGCCATTTAGAAATACTTTCAGTTGAAAACCAACATATACTATTGAATACTATAAATGAAATCTATGTAGGGATACCACCACAGAATATTCAACAACAAAAAAAGTGAGTAATCAAAACCCAATTGCTTTGGAACAATGATACTGGCAGGTAGATACAGTGGATGTTAGATTACAGCACATCTAGGACTTACACACTTAAAAGAAAAAAAAACATGATGTTCAACATTTGGTCAGGAAAGTTACTTTGAGTAAATCTCAAGATAAAGACTTAGCTTATAAATCATGTTGAGATACAACCCTCCAAATGCAACTTACGTATTCTATACTCCCAAAGAAAGCACAGACTCTCCTCTTTCCTGTTGGAAATCTTCAGTAGTACTGGTTATAACAAAGCGATTTTTGCTCATCTCAGATGAAATTAACGAACACAAACAGTTTCCTTACCTTGTCAAATCCTTTTTTTTTTTAAACATTCCAATTTTTTTTAAAGTAGTTTACGTTTAACATGGTACTGTACTATATTTGGTTTTTTTGGGTCTCTGCTGCTGCCTGATTGCGTACTTCTGGTTCCAAAAGAGATGTGTGGTTTGTGACTGGTCAGTTTGTAACTCTGGTGTTAGTAACTCTGAGGTTCTACTGTGCTTGGACAATGTCTTATGTACCTTGATCTTGTTCTCCCTTGTGCTTGATTACTTTGCTCAAAAAGTTTATATAAGGATAGGTGGCAATGATAAATTTAGCTGTATTTAATGTTTAATTTCTCATAATCGTGCTTGTGACATATAATTATTTCCTCAACCACCAAATGTAATGCCAGGAGCTAAGTACTGTGATTTCAGAGGAGGAATAAGCAGTAAATTCAGCCATAAACTTTTCAAAAGATACTTTAGGTCACACTTGACTCAAAACTGAAGGTCGCCCCCGGTCTCCCTCTGCCACACACAAAGTACCTTGGTAATAGACAAAATAAAATACAATTTTAAAATACAAAACAAAGTATAATTATTTTTCAAGAAAATATTCTAAAACTTTCCCATAATTTGGTCTTCAAATATTAAAGTCTAAATATTTCATGAATTCTATTATTGAAGAAAACAGAAATAAATAGGTAATAACAACTCTAAAAAGGTATTTCCACACGAGTGACATAATTTTAAAAAGTGGACTGTCAGGTTTGCAAGGCTTAACAGTGATTCCATATTGGGATATCAGCACTTAGATAAGGCAGTGGGTGCACTTCAGTCTATCTAACACAAGATACATATTAAAGATTAATTCTACAGCATGTGTTCCTGAGTGGATTTTGCAAAGTCATCATTAACCAGGATTTTTAAACTGAATTGTACAATATTTTCTCTCTTGTTCTGAACACATTGGTTCAAGGTTTTATTTTTATTATATAAATCCCTAAATAATGTAAAGTAGCAGATATCCTCAAGAGATATCCTATAGCCCTGTTGTTAACTGATATTTTTACTCCTGAGGGAACTACACACACACAAAAATTCTGTGGACAATAAAATAAAGGCGGAGGCTCCAGCATGGCAGTGGGGAGTACAGGCCATGGAGGTGGGAGGTCACTCTGCACCTCCCTGCCCAAACCCAGACTTGGCGGTGAGGCTGCACTTGACCCTGACACAGTGCCAGGGCCAGGCCTGCCCCATAAACACACCAGGGCCCTTTCCCTCCACACCAGGTGTGGGCATGCAAACTCAGCCCAGCAGGATCCAAGGGTGGAGTGGCTCAGCATGGGGGATCCAGACGTGGGATGAGAGGGTTCTGTGTGGGGCAATCCGGGTGCAGGCAGCTCAGCGGGTGCAGGAGGGAATCTGACTGCACAAGGGCTCATGAGGGGATTCCAGATGCAGGGGCAATTGGACTCTGCAGAGAGTTTCAGGTGAAAGTGGTTAGGGCTCAGCAGGGGAGGTAGGGTTGCCACCCATCTGGGTTTTAGCTGGACAGTTCATTTTTTGGCTTCCATGTCTGGGTGTCATTTAGGGTTACCAGGTGCCTGGTTTTTTTTTTAAACCAGAAAGTCTGGTCGAAAAGAGGAGGGGGCACCCCTAAATGGCACCTGAATCAAAAGACCAGTTTCCACAGGGTGGGTGGAGGCGTCAGGTCATTAATCTGCACCAGCCCTGCTCATCCAGGGCCATCTCCTACCTGCAGGCAGGCTCCTTGAGACAACCCAATGAGTGATGGTTGGGATTGGGGCGGGAACTCAGGGGTTCAGTTACCAGCCATTAGAATGGCAGCAAACCTAAGGGGGGTGAGGAGTTCTAGGTGTGGGGGTATGGGGCTTGGCAGAGGGGATCTCAGTGTGGGAGGCTTGGGGGCGGGGCCTGGGTGCTGAGGGTGGGGGGCTTGGTGCAGCTGGTTGGGGGTCCAGGTGTAGGGGGTTCACTGGAGTGGTCCAGTGCATAGAGGGTGGGGCTCATTGGGGTGGGGGTTTATGTATCGGGTGCTTAACTGGGAGGAGGGCCGGGTGTAGGGGGGTGGAGCTTGGCAGGGGTGGTCTGGGTGCAGAGGTGGGGGTCTGGATGCAGAGGGAAGGGGCTTGGCAGAGCTTCGGATGTAGAGGGTTGGGGCTCAGTGGCGGGGGTCCATGTTGGGGCTCAGTGGGGGAGCAGCTCCCTGTACAGTGACCGCTCTCTGGGGGCTGAGGACAGATGTGGGGGCAGGAAGTGGGTGTGGGGGGGGATACAGAGCAGTGGGAGGTTTCGGGAGGTGGGTCTGATCTGGCCTCAGCTACACTGTGCATGGGAAGTATGGGAGTTAGGCTATGATGTCGCAACACATTATGTAAGCGTGGGGCGGATGTCAACAAAAGATGCACCAACAAATCCATTAAAATATTTGGGAATATTCTTTCACCAGATACCTACATCTGACTTCAGCGAATAAAAACTAGGAAAATTTTTAGAAAATTACAAAAATAAATATGTAACTTATTTAAATTACAAAGAGCACACCATCAATCATGTGTCCAACTCTGGCTCTGTAGATTTTACTTATAAAAGGACCACTTACACTGGAGCAAATTACCTGTTCGATTTAAGAGATTTTCTAGGCAATATAAACAAACATAACTGTTTAAAAAACAACAACAAAAACCCCAACACTCCTTTTTGCTCTGTTCTGTCCTGCCTAGTTGAGCCTCAACCTGATCTAGATTTATGCAATACCAAATGTCCCTTGACTACTGGATGCTATTTTGGTATTCACATAACTTGGACATTTAAAAAAAAACAACACTCTTCTCTCACATAATAAGGCATAGTTAAATTTGCTTGTGCCAAGTCTTCCCATAAACATTACCAATACTTCTGATAGTGGGCATTAAGAGTAACAGTAGCTACCAAGGGTGAAATCCTGGCCCTGCTGAGGTAAGCGTCAAAGTGGGCAGAATTTCACTCCATGAATCCATTCTCTCTGTTTTTTTTTAAACCAGTGGCTCTGTGGGACCATATTTGGAAGCCTTCAGCTCTACTAGAAATGCCCTTTATTTCTGCCATAGCATCTGGGAAAAGATCTGGTGCAGTTCTCATTCCCCCTAGGTCAGTGGTTCCCAAACTTTAACCTGTGAACCCCTTTCACTAAAATGTCAAGTCTCGTGAATCCCTGCTTAAAAATGAATATTTCCAGGGATTTTCTCCTTTACTTGAGTATAAATTATAAAAGTGGTGATCTTGGAAATATAACATTTGTTTTTATGACATGCTTATTAATTACAGTATTTTTATTACATTATGAAAACGGCAACACTCTTCCAAGATCTCACTGTAGTAGCATGTATCACTTTGAATAAGCCTGTTATAAGACAAGGCTCCTATGTTTCATCAAGGAGTATCAGATGTGAAACAGCATGAAGGTATTTAAGAAGGCAACTCAAAAAGTTCCTCCTACACAAGCATTCAGGTCTTGAGCAGACCAGGCAAACAATGCATGTTGCAAAAAATGCTTAAACTTGTTCTTCATAATAATTTTAAAAACAATACTAGCTGCCTATTTAATTTTAAAAAGAGCAAAAAATATCCACCCCCCTTTCCATTTCTTATAAGGAGTCTTGATGTTTAAATCTCCTCAGTGTGACAGAAATGCTTGCTTTGATCTGCTTAGCTCTTAGGAGTCCTGGAGCTCCAGGCTGCTGGCCCCATGCTGCCCAGGGTCCCTAAGGACAGCTCTGTCCACCATTAGGGATTTCCCCCGCCCCCCGAGAACTGCCTGTAACATTTCACAAACGCTCAGGGATTCACAAACACCAGTCTGGGAACCACTGCCCTAGATGAAAGCATTATTGGGTCATCCAGACTATTCTGATGTTCAGCTTCTTTGATAAACTTTACATTCATACTTAGACATGGGAGACAATTTTGGAAAATTTTCAATCTGTGTCCCACCATTATGACATTGTTTGACCTTTCTGAAGAACTTCTTTTTCTCATCTACATTAACTGAAGTTAATGGGTCTCTTTCAATTGACTTTACTCAGCTTTGGATCAGGACCGAGATGGAGTGCAAAGATACTTCCAGACTAATTTCGATGAAAAGAAAAGTAGGCTCCTAATTTAATCAAATGTCCTGGAATGATGAAGCATTCTATGTTCTTAAATTTTCATCTATAGCCTCTGCCCATTATAAAAAATTTAAGGGGAACTTTCTCTTCCGATTGTCTTATATTTGCCATCCTTCTTTATATGAAATTGAATCAGTAGTAAATAATGGAAAAAAGCTGGTATCTGAAACAAAGAATAAAGCAGAAACTTTCTAGATAATTCCAAGTCTTTGAAATTCAGCGTATTCATTAAACCATCAGGCTTAATACTTAAGAGTTTACAGTAAGTGACATATATAAAATAATATCTTCTAGCTCTGGGGATTCTATTATGAAATTATGGAGTTATTTACTTTCCTAGGGTACCTTCAAGATGTAATTTCCCCTTGTAGCGAGCATAGAATGCTTCCCCACACTTATAAGTAAAATATATTTTTTTTGGTAGAAAATCATTCATTGACCTCCAGCCAAAAGATTGTGCTTACTGCTTGAATCAACTCTCTCCCTTCCCTTACTTTTAGGATCCTGAAGTACAAAGAAATAATTGACTGAAAAAGAGAAAAAAGTTAAACTCATTCTCTGTAGCTTCTTGAAGGAAAGATCCCATCTTTTTTCTATTAAAGATACTTATATTTTAAACAAGACCCAACAGATAGATAAATTGCAGGTTTTTTAAATGATTAGTGAAATGACACTGAGTCCCCTCAGAGAAGAAACTGGAGATAGAGGGTTTCTTTCTTTTAATAAACACAACGCAGAGCAACACCTAGGATCTTCATTTGGTGTAAATTGTCATAGCCCAACTGAAATCCACAGAAGTCAATAAATCTATGATGATTTATACTAGGTGAGGATCAAGACCCTAATGCACAGGAGCTCCTTTTCCTTTTCCTGAGCATTTGGAGCATGTTTCCTCAAATACAATAGTAAACCTGTGGATGGGGATTTACTGAATAGTCAAGAGAATGGGGAGGAGATTAAAGGAGGTAGGATGGTGGGGAGGAGGGGGGAGCCACAATCCACCACCATTTACTGGTACTGTAAGGTTCTTACTAATCCAGCAAAATCTTTGAAAAGTGAATGAGTAGGATGGAAAAAAAACTACAGAGAATGGAATGGTATCATTAATATTTCCAAATTACTTTTTTGCTGAACAAGAACCTCTATGGCTTACAAGGTAGATTTGGTGAAGATGGGCAGTGCCTGCTGTCCTTTATAACCATTACAAATCTTCATACTTCACTTAAAAGTAAAACAGATCACTCAAATCTGATCCTATGCTAGAAGTTCTAAAAATTCAACACAGTATCAGAAAAAGGGGGGATGTTATTTCTGGGGTGATGGGAAGAACAACAGATCTGTGACGTTATTTAGAAGTTTTACAGGCTTTCCTGGATTTTGCTGGGTGGCAGGAGTCTTAAAACAAAAGCAAAGATTAGTAGAAAGAAACAGCAGAAAATATAATGCTTGGGAGAATATGTAAAGACAACAGCTTTCAATAGCACTGCCTCAGAAACTAAACAGTGAATTTAAATACATATGAAAGCTACACATCAAGATAATATGATTTCTTCTAAAAATATTTGAAATATTCAGCTGTAAAAGTCTTATTTGACAGTGTGTCACTATTCATTTAAGAACCGTTTATATTAAATATCCAAAAGCTAAAAACTGATTTTGTCGTAATATATACAAAAATGCAACCAGCAGTACTTTGTTTCTAAAACGTTGTGATTTAGGAACAGCAATAATTTATTCAATTCCCAAATCAGGGAGCAGCCTGAAAAAGCCTCATGCAGGTCTTTGGGGTGGAGTGTGTATTAGCTTTGCTACTAAACCTGTCCATCTTGCTAGCGGTCAGAAGTGACTTGACAGTTCCAAATCACTGTAACTCATGCAACAGGGCAAGCTTATTTCACACCAGAAATCAAATTCAGATTCCACCTGCCTCTCCTTTTCATTAAATTGTTCATGCACACAGCAGCATGATAGAATACCTAGCAAACATATTATCATGACAAGTGCAAGCACTTCATTACTGACACACACATGACACGACACCTACACATACACACTATAACAAAAAGTTGTATTCTCCACCTTTTCAGTTAACAAAAATATTTCTAAATATTTTCAAAAACCCCCATTAGCTTCTTCTTAGCAAAAAACTAAGCTGTGGTAATTAGTTTCTGTTTTTTAGGTAGGGTTAGAAAAGAAACTGGTGGGGGATATAGTATTTTTGTTTGTATGGAGAATAAAGTATATATTTAAAATAGTAATTGGTTTAGAGTATTTCAAATAAATTTAGTTGTTTGAGGTGATGTTGAATAATAGCAGCAGGGTTCCAGTGGCCAGCTTTCTCCCAGCTGCTGGGGAACTATGCTTCGAGCATCTACTTGTGGTTCAGCAAATTTATTAGCCCTGATTTACTAGGACTCGCTGGGGTGATTCCCTTAAAAGGGTAAAAGCAAATTTATAAGCCAAAATTACTCTGTATTTTCCTTTTGCCCCACCCTATACAGGATTTCTCTGCAAAAGGGGACAATCCTCTCTGCCTCATTAAACCCTCGTAAGGTTTTAACTCCACCCAGAGGTCTAAATAGATTTTTATTCTGGTTACTAAGGGCATGGTTACACTTGAAACTCCAAAGCGCTGCCACAGGAGTGCTCCTGCGGCAGTGCTTTGAAGTGCAAGTGTGGTCGCAGCGCCAGCGTTGGGAGAGAGCTCTCCCAGCGCTGCAGGTACTCCACCTCCGCGAGGGGATTGGCTTACAGCGCTGGGAGCACACAGGAGCACAGGGGGCGGGGTTGTATTTTCACACCCGAGTGAGAAAGTTGCAGCGTTGTAAAGCACCAGTGTAGCCATAGCCTAAGGAGGAAATAAGCAGCATCTGAATTCACCAGTAAATTTTGTCCGAATGCCTCTCCTTCAAATTTCACATAAATCATAAACCTCCCACACCCATCGTTATTTACTATGGGGACTATGGGTTGTGGCTTCTGCAGCTCTTTCCGTGTTTGGAGCATAGGGTCTGCCCGAAAGTACCCAGGGGAAAAATCGTTGGAATCTTCATAGTCATAAGAAGTAGTACAGCTGTTGATTAGTTGCAGTTAACTCACGATTAACTCAAAAAAATCAATCACGATTAATTACACTGTTAAACAGAATACCAATTGAAATTAAACAAACATTTTGGATATTTTTCTACATGTGCAAATATAGTGATTTCTATTACAACACAGAATACAGAGTGTACAGTGATCACTTAATAATTACACTGGTCTACAATTTTTGAGAAGTCGTCTGCTTCAGAGATAAAATGTGCTATTTATTATGTATTTTGATGTGCTGAATTCAAATATGACAATTAAAACAACTGATTGGCTACTGTTTCTAAGATATTTAAGTTTTTACATTTTATGTCTACGTATATTGTGTAGATAGTAGAGTTTTAATCATAAATTGTAAACCTAGGTCTTTTCATGTGTTTATGGTTGCTCTGCATGATAATATTTCACCTGTCCTCTTTATGTAACACTTTAAAAATCAGCAAAAGGGTTATATAAATAAAATTTATTATGAAACAAAAGGCAAAAAACTATTATGTACATAGTTTAGTCCTATTCAGTGTCTACTCGGTGCTTCTTGGCTTGTCTCTTGTATTCATTAAATGGAGCATCTCTTGTGACTGTCCAGCAATAGTATGCAAGCATTGATGGGCTCCATTTGCCCTGATAGTGTTTCTCCATTGTTGCAATGTCCTGGTGAAATCGCTCGCCGTGCTCGTCGCTCACTACTCCGCAGTTCGGTGGGAAAAAATCTAGATGAGAGTGCAAAAAATGCATCTTTAGTGACATGTTGCAACCAAGGCTTTTGTATGCCTTGAGGAGGTTTTCCACCAATAACCTGTAGTTGTCTGCCTTGTTGTTTCTGAGAAAACCTATTGCCGCTAACTGGAAGGCTTTCCATGCCGTCTTTTCCTTGCCACGCAGTGCATGGTCAAATGCATCATCTCGAAGAAGTTCACGAATCTGAGGACCAACAAAGACACTTTCCTTTATCTTAGCTTTCAGGTACCTCCGTGGAAAATTTCCAAGGTTAAGTGAAGCTGCTTGTGTTTTGTCAATGGCCTTGACAAAGTTCTTCATCAGACCCAGCTTGATGTGTAAGGGTGGTAACAAAATCTTCCTTCATTCAACAAGTGGTGGATGCTGAACACTTTTCCTCCCAGGCTCCAATGACTGTCGGAATGGCCAATCTTTCTTGATGTAGTGGGACTCTCTTGCACGACTATCCCGTTCGCAGAGAAAACAGCAGTACTTTGTGTATCCAGTCTGCAGACCAAGCAAGAGAGCAGCAACCTTCAAATCGCCACAAAGCTGCCACTGATGTTGGTCATAGTTTATGCACCTCAAAAGTTGTTTCATGTTGTCATAGATTTCCTTCATATGGACTGCATGACCAACTGGAATTGATGGCAAAACATTGCCATTATGCAGCAAAACAGCTTTAAGACTCATCTTTGATGAATCAATGAACAGTCTCCACTCATCTGGATCGTGAATGATGTTGAGGGCTGCCATCACACCATCGATGTTGTTGCAGGCTACAAGATCACCTTCCATGAAGAAGAATGGGACAAGATCCTTTTGATGGTCACGGAACATGGAAACCCTAACATCACCTGCCAGGAGATTCCACTGCTGTAGTCTGGAGCCCAACAGCTCTGCCTTACTCTTGGGTAGTTCCAAATCCCTGACAAGCTCATTCAGTTCACCTTGTGTTATGAGATGTGATTCAGAGGAGGAGGATGGGAGAAAATGTGGGTCCTGTGACATTGATGGTTCAGGACCAGAAGTTTCATCCTCTTCCTCTTCGTCTGACTCAAGTGAGAATGATTCTGGTGCATCAGGAACCAGCAGTCCTTCTCCGTGGGGTACTGGGTGTATAGTTGATGGAATGTTTGGATAATGCACAGTCCACTTTTTCTTCTTTGACACACCTTTCCCAACTGGAGGCACCATGCAGAAGTAACAATTGCTGGTATGATCTGTTGGCTCTCTCCAAATCATTGGCACTGCAAAAGGCATAGATTTCCTTTTCCTGTTCAACCACTGGCGAAGATTTGTTGCACAAGTGTTGCAGCATATGTGTGGGGCCCACCTCTTGTCCTGATCTCCAATTTTGCAGCCAAAATAAAGGTGAGAGGCTTTCTTAACCATAGTGGTTATACTGCACTTTTGTGATGCAAAAGTCACTTCACCACAAACATAGCAGAAGTTATCTGCACTGTTCACACAAGTACGAGGCATCTTCGCTCCCTTTGGCTAAACAGAAATGTGTCCCTTTGCAAAATCAAACACTGACAAATAAGAGAGCACGACACTGTATGATTTCTAGAGCTGATAGAGGGCAATTTGTTCAGCAGAGTGATGTAAGCTTCATTATGATTGTATCATCCATGACTTCTAGGAATAACATGATGCAATTCATATCATGTATGACGCAATACCAGCTTCAGATTGCATCATTCATTGTTTTGCCTCAAAAGCAAATACTGTCCAAACCCAGTCCTAGATTTATTCATAGATCCAGTCAAAGATGTATCTTAGTCATTTCTGGTTTAAATTGAGATCCCTTCCCTTTATAACTCACTTATCCTCCGCTATTCCCAAGTCAAGTGTATATACTGACCCAATAGCATATCTTGAAAACTAGAGCCAATCAACAATTTTAAGCATCATTTTCATTCAGTGACCCAGAATTAATAAAGTTGGACTACATTTATTTCAGAAGCATTTTGGCTGTAGAGCAGTGTTATTTTTATTACAAATTTGCACTATAAAAATGATAAACAAAAGAAATAGTATTTTTCAATTCACCTAATAAAAGTACTGTAGTGCTATCTCTTTATTGTGAAAGTGTAACTTACAAATGTAGATTTGTTTTGTTACATAACTGTACTCAAAAACAAAACAATGCAAAACTTAGGACCTACAAGTCCACTCAGTCCTACTTCTTGTTCAGCCAATCGATAAGACAAACAAGTTTGTTTACATTTATGGGATACACGGCTGACTGCTTCTTATTTACAATGTCACGGGGAAAGTGAGAACAGGCATTCACATGGCACTTTTGTAGTGGCCGTTGCAAGGTATTTATGTGCCAGATATGCTAAACATTTGTATGCTCCTTCATGCTTCAGCCACCATTCCAGAGGACATGCTTCCATGATGATGCTCATTTAAAAAATAGTGCGTTAATTAAATTTGTGACTGGACTCCTTGGGGGGAGAATTGTATGTCTCCTGTTTGGTTTTACCCACATTCTGCTATATATTACATGTTATAGAGTCTTGGATGATGACACAGCACATGTTCATTTTAAGAACACTTTCACAGCAATCTGAAAAAACGCAGAGAAGACACCAATTTAAGAATCTGAAGTGCCTTCTAAAATCTGAGAGGGACGAGGTGTGAAGCATGCTTTCAGAAGTCCTAAAAGAGCAACACTCTGATGTGGAAACTACAGAACCTGAACCCCCCCAAAAATAAAATCAGCCTGCTGGTGGCATCGGACTCAGATGATGAAAATGAACATAAGTCAGTCCACTCTGCTTTTGATCGTTATCGAGCAAAACCTATCATCAGCATGGACGAATGTCTGCTAGAATGGTGACTGAAGCATGAAGGGACATATGAATCTTTAGCACAACTGGCACGTAAATATCTTGTGATGCCAGCTAAAACAGTGCCATGCGATAGCCTGTTCTCACTTTCAGATGATATTGTAAAGAGGAAGCGGGCAGCATTATCAAATTGTAACCAAACTTGTTTGTCTGAGCAGTTGGCTGAAGCAGGACTGCGTGGACTTGCAAGCGCTAAAGTTTTACATTATTTTATTTTTTGTACTTAATTCCACATCTGTAAATTCAACTTTCATGATAAAAGAGATTGCACTACAGTACTTGCATTAAATTAACTGAAAAATATTTTGTTTATCGTGAAAATATTTATAATAAAAATATAAAGTGAGCACTATACACATTGTATTCTGTGTTGTATAGAAATCAGTATATTTGAAAATGTAGAAAACATCCAAATATATTTAAATAAATGGTATTCCATTATTAAGAGCGCGATTAATCGTGCAATTAATTAATTTTTTAAATTACTTAACAGCCCTAATAAGGGAGGATACAAATTAGGCCAACTTCTCCCCCACCCCGCTTTTGATCGCAGTCACTATTCCCCTGCATTCTCCGAACTTCACTGGTCTGCCTGGGTCTTATTTTCGAAATTTTTTTGTAAGTCTCTAACTGCTGCCTTACTTTTCTTTGTTTGCATTTTTAACTTTGCTCCATCTTTTTCTTTCTTTTTTATTGTTATACACTTGCTTTTGCACTGACACTACTTGTGCTACCTCAGTAGCCCAGAGAGTATTTGACTTAGCCTTTAGGCTAGCTGCTTAAAAAAAAATAAATTATGTTTATTTTTGCTTTTAATTGATTTTAAAATTTTTTATTATTGCTATTATTTCCTTACAGAGCTGCAGGAATGCCAGCCACAGGTGAAGGCTCCAGGCTTCCGGGGTCCACTAACATATTTTTGTATAAAATCTGTCAAGCTGTTACCCAACCTCCCCCCCTTTTTTTTTAAAAAAGTTTTTTTATGTATTTATTTACTTTTTTTTTTTTATTTGACCAGGCTACTAGTGAGAGTCCTGAGCCCAATATTGGATTGTATCTGTAACTTGACTTGCCACCTACAACACAGGAATTACAGGCTGCTACCCTGTCCCACCATTCTCTAGTCCCTACTGCAGCAAACTTTGCATGTACCAAGCATTCTCTTTTTCTCAGCTAACTCCTGCCTGGCTCGCCAAATCTGTTACCCAGGGTTATTTGAACCCAAACCTGAGGTAACTAGTTTTTGTTTTCCAGGAGGTGTCAGGAAATAAATCAGTGAGGGACATAGCACTTCCATTTGATAAATGATTGGTACATACAAGAGAGTGTTTTTATTCCAAAATTCTTGTTTGTATTGAGTATAAGCACACATTTAAAATAGTAATTGGTCTAGAACACTTTAGTTACCCAAAGTCTGAGGTGGTTTTGAATGACAGCAACAGGGTTCTAGTGACCGGCCTTCTGCGTAACTAATAGAGAGTTTTTATGTCAGTGAATTTTTGCTCTTAGAAAATTTAAACTTTTTTTTAAAGTATATTTTTAACTAAACTTTTTTATAGTTAACTTAAAACAAAACGACAACTTATAATAGCCACCAATAGGCTAACAAACTTGCTAGAAATAACTTAGCAATAGTGAATACTAATTTAGTATTCTACTTATTAGCCAAGCAACTTTAGCAAAAAAATTTACAAACACAGGGACCCAAATTAAGGTCAGTTTTTCACACTTACCCCCATTTTTATATTTTTTTTCTTTGCAGTTTGTGTAGCTGTTTTATCTTTGTAAGCATAGCAGAATTCTGACCCTGTGGGGTCTTTGCTTCCAACTTATGGGGGCTAAGTGCACGAGATGGCGGTGAGTTCTTTCACAACACAGTGAGCTTCAGAGCAGAGGTCAACTGACTTGGGCTTCTCGGGCTTACACTATGCATCTAAAACTAGCAGTATAGACTTTCCCGCTTGGTCTCAGGCCCAAGATCTGAGACTAGTCTGGGCTCCAGCCCAAATGTCTACACTTAGTGCAAGCCCCACAAGCCTAAATCAGTTGACCCAGGCTCTGAGACTCACTATCACATTTGTGTGTATCGGGGTGGACGGGGGGGCTATATAGACATACCCTTAGTGGTTCTGGTGCAGAGTTTAAAGGGCTCCTACCATAAAACTCCTCAGCCTACCCCTCCAGAACTCAGCTTGCTCTGCATCCTATCAACCCTCCCCTGTGAGAGGGCCAGAGGGTGCAGAAGGGTGGGGACTGCAGCCTGGGAGGGCCAGAAGGTGTCACCCTATTCTATTAGCCCAAGCCCCATCACCAAAATCCCAGGTCTTCACCTCTGGGAACCACTCACTTTATTCTTTTAACCACACTGGAAAACAGCTGCAAGTTTCAATGAATTAACTACTCAACCAAATACCTCAGTTAGGTATTAAGAGCATTCCTACCTAACTCACTATGGCTTGAAGGTGCTACGAGGAATGTGAAAAACTCCCTGGTCCTCTGCCAATTGGCCTATGGGAGAAAACATTCCTTCCTGACCCCAAAACGAGTGATGATTGGGTAGACACACAGCATCTGTCAGGCCGGGCTGGTAGGGCAGGGCTGCTGGAACAGAGCCGAGAGAGGCTCCATGCGGCCTTTTCTCCAGGTTAAATCCCTGGAGCTGGGGGATGTGGGCCAATGAGCACCCCCATTTACCAACTGGCCAGCGCATTCCAGAGATTCCAAGGGGAGGTGAGAAGCTACCTGGTATCCCTCAGTGAGCATCCCTCTCCCTCATTGCCGGGTATATCCTCCCCTTTCACTGCTGACCCCATCAAGTTCCCCCCCACCTGTTGAGGCGGGTGGGTGGCATTTGTAGCACTGTAACAGTTACATGGTTAATAGGTTATGACACGATAATTTCTACAGGATTTAATTACCTGAAATTACACAGCAGATAACACATTTGTTTCAAATAAGAGTTTAAATTTCATATTCAATTACTAAATTATGTAATGATTTATAATATTCATATTTTGGTTCAAATCTATGAAACTACATAAGCACAACACTCCAACTGCCGCACTATAACAATTTTTTAAAATGTAAGCTTAACTTATTTTACAAGATACAAATCTGAAAACAGTTAGCCAGATCTGATATTTTAAAAACGAAAGGTAACCGACCAAAAATACACTGTACAAGCCAATTATTTTTTGCTCTGTTACATAGTTTTAGAAAAAAGGGTCAGATCCTGAGCTGGCACAAAGCATCATATCACCATTTAATTCAGTAGCACGGAAATGATTACACCAGCTGAAAAATGGGTCCAAAATGTTAATATAGGCACACTGTATATTTACATTACAGCAAACTTGAAATTGGTTTGACACAGAAATTTTATGGCTTAGAACATGCAACAATAGTTATTATTTTCTTTTGTATTGTTAAAACTGTGACCTCCAGGCTGAAGAGCTAGTTATTTCATGGTAAAAAAGAAGACTTATTGATTTTAAATCTAAGAATGGTTTACATTTTTAAAATAGTATATATTTTGAAACTATTAATATCTTCTGGCTCTATTAGCAATATTGCAACAGACTGACTATACGATATTTTAAAAGGGCAACTGCCACATTGTTCTCTTGGTACTACATAATGGCAGGTCAAACTTTTGTTCTGCTTGTCCTACAAACAATTTTCATGCCAACGCTCAATAAATAAATTTGGTCTTAGCACTCCCAATCAGGGCGGCACAATCCCCTCAGTAGCAGACCTATGATAAATGGACTTATTTTCCCAAATCAAACACTTGAATTTAAATTCAGATGAGTTAATGCAAAGGTCAACATTGTAATCAGTTCTTTTGATCTTTATAGAATTTCTGGAGTAATACATAATAAATCTGAAACAAGGCAATTTGCAGCTCTGTATGTGTGGCTGGTAATAAAAATCTTAACGATTAGAGCCTTTATGTACTTAGGGAACGTTTTATAGTAATAGCTATAGTGAGAGCCTCAATGCATGGGGAATGATGGCAATAGATAACACTGAAAGACATGATTGCTTGATTGTTTATACAGTTTTACAGTATGTATTTTTATATGTATATACAAATGTAAAGATTATATATATATAAATTCAAGCACAGTTTTACTGAAGAGTCTCATACTGTTCTATAGGAGTGTCTCTTTTTGGGAACTTTAAGAATGGATCTCTTATGGCAAGAAATGTTCTGTTTCACAAGCAATGAAATAATTTATTTAGGATAATTGTAAGTTAAAAGGAGAATTGAACATATATACATTTAAAACACTGTTTTGCATCATCTGTAGGTGTGCTCTCCTTGTTTTTCTAAATGAATGCCTTTTATTTAAACCAATGTGTCTTTAAAAGTGCACTATGCCAAGTTCTACATAATGAACCGACGTTGCTTAATAGACAAAAACTACCCTGATTATAGCTATTCCAATGTATAATACTGGAATGTCCATCAACAGGTATCAGGACTTCAAATATCAAGATGATGGTAAAACCTGAAAAACAATTAAATTGCTTTTAATTATCTTGTGGCTGGCTCAACTTTAGATGAGAGGTTTCCTGACAACCACCAAAACATTGACCAAATAGAAGACCAACAGAACAAAATTCTTAATGCTGGCTAAAAATAAAAAAATAAAAAATGAGATTCTCAAACTCCTGTCAGAGCATCCCTGCCTCCCACCCTAACCTAGACCATCCCTGAAGGATGTCTAATATTGGAGTTTTTTAAGAACATGACGTGGATTTCACAATCTCCCTTGGTAATCTATTTAATTGCTTAATTATCCTTATAGTTAGAAAGTTTTCCCTAATGTCGAACCTAAATCTGTCTTCCTGTAGATTAAGCCCATTACCTTCTTGTCCTATCGTGGGTGGACATGGAGAACAATTGATCACTGTTTTCTTCATAACAGCCTTTCACCTATTTGAAGACTGTAATCATGTCACCCCTCAGTCTTTTCTAAACTAAACATGCCCAGTTTTTTCAACCTTTTCTAAGAGATCATGTTTTCTAAAACTTACAGTACAACCTCAGTTACAAACACTTCAGGAAAGGAGGTTGTTCATAACTCTGAACAAAACCTTAGGGTTGTTCTTTCAAAAGTTTAAAACTGAACACTGACTTTAATACAGCTTTGCAACTTTACTATGCGGAAGAAAAATGCTGTTTTTAACCATTTTAATTTAAACAAAACAAGCACGGAAACAGTTTCCTTACCTTGTCATTTTTTTTTAATTTTTCCTTTTTAAAAATAAATAAATAAAAAAGGAGGGAGGGATAGCTCAGTGGTTTGGGCATTGGCCTGCTAAACCCAGGGTTGTGAGTTCAATCCTTGAGGGGGCCACTTAGGGATCTGGGGCACAGTATTGTGATGTACAGTATTTCCTTTGGGCAGGGGAGGTGAAAGGGGGTCTTTGCTGCCTGATTATGTACTTCCGGTTTCAAATGAGGTTTGTGGTAGACCAGTCAGTTCATAATTCTGGTGTTTGGAACTTGGAGGTTCTACTGTACTTTTGTTGCTCTCCTCTTGAGTCTCTCCAGTTTGTTGACATCTTTCCTAAAATGTGGTGCCCAAAATTGGACACAGTACTCCAGCTGAGGCCTCATTAGTGCTGAGTGGAACAATTACCTCCCATATCTTACATTAGACACTCCTGTTAATACATCCCAGAATATTTCCTTTTTTTGCAACAGCAGCATATTACTGACTCATATTCATGTTACGATCCTTTTCAGAAGTACTATTGCCTAGCCAGTAATTCCCTATTTTATACTTATGCATTTGATTTTCCCTTCCCAAGTGTAGTACTTTGCACTTGTCTTTACTGAATTTCATCTTGTTCATTTCAGACAAATTCTCCAATTTACCAAGATCATTTTGAATTCTAATCTTGTCCTCCAAAGTGCTTGCAACCTCTCCCAGCTTTGTATCATCAGCAAATTTTATAGGTGTACTCTTTACTCTGTCCTCCAAGTCATTAATGAAAATATTGACCTGTCCCAAATTCAAGACAGACCCCTGCAGGACCTTACATGAAATGTTTCTCTCCAGCTCAGTTGACAGCGAACCACTGACGATGATAGTCTTTGAGTACAGTTTTTCTAGTAGTTCAAATAGATCTTATCTCATCAAAATATCAAGTCTGATTGACAAGTTTGGATGGCAAAGATAACCGTGTTGACATAACAGACTTCTGTATGGCATCTGAATTAGTACAGCATGACATTCTGTTTAAAAAAATAGCACTAGTAAAAAATCAGTATAGAACTATTAAATGGATTAAAAACTATGTGGAGAGGTGTTTCTAGGGAGTGAAGCAGCTCAATATATATATCTTAAAGCCAAAATCAAGAGGTAGCTTGATCACCTACAATGAGAAAAGACTTCTGATAAAAAAGGACTCTTTAATCTAGCACACAAAGGCATAACAAGATCCGATCCAGTGGTTGGAAGCTGAAGCTAGACTAATTCATACTAAAAATAAGACATACATTTTAACTGTGAGGGCAATTAACCATTACAATACCTTAGCTAGAGAGGTGGTAGCTTTTGTATCAATCACCTGTAGTCCTCAAATCAAGACTGAATGATTTGCTAAAAAAGATTTGCGTTAGCTAAACCAGAAATTATAGGCTTGATGCAGGAATCACTTGGTAAAATATTATGGACTATGTTATGCAGGCGACGAGACTGGATGATCATAACGGTCTCCCTCTGGCCTTAAAAATCAATGTCTCAACGAAACTACCAGGGACTGCAGTCTTCAGGGCATATCTGAGAGAAGTTGCATACAAAACAGCACTGTAAGCTTTAGCATGAATGCTCTAAGAGCAGGATCACCACAAGACAAACAACATCTGGAAAGGCAAGAAACCCTGAAAGCAAAGAAAGGCACTAAGCATGGAGAGCAGGGCCCATTCCATATCCATAATACATCTTGTGGTTAGCTCATCTGTTTTCCCAGACAACCTGGTACTGGAATCCATACTGATCCTTTGCCATCAAAAGAATGATTAAAAGTTGGATTTAGCTGAGGTTCCCAAAGGCTGACATGGAACTATTTTAGCCCTTCTTAATAGAGCGACTTATTGGCTAGTTTATTAAAAAAATTAATCGCGCTTTTAAACAATAATAGGAAACCATTTAACTATTTTTTGATGTTTTCTACATTTTCAAATACATTGATTTCAGTTACAACACAGAATACAAAGTGTACAGTGCTCACTTCATATTTATTTTTTATTACAAGTGTTCGCACTGTAAAAAGACAAAAGAAATAGTATTTTTAATTCACCTAATACAAGTACTGTAGTGCAATTTCTTTATCATGAAAGTTGAACTTATAAATATAGAATTATGTACAAAAATATTGCATTCAAAAATAAAAAAAAAGTAAAATTTTAGAGCTTGCAAGTCCACTAAGTCCTACTTCTTGTTCAGCCAATCACTCAGACAAACAAGTTTGTTTACATTTGCAGGAGATAATGCTGTCCGCTTCTTATTTACAATGTCACCTGAAAGTGAGAACAGGCATTCTCATGGCACTGTTGTAGTCAGCATTGCAAAATATTTATGTGCCAGATGCGCTAAAGATTCACATGTCCCTTCATGCTTCAACCACCATTTCAAAGGACCTGTCCATGTTGATGATGGGTTCTGCTCGATAACTATCCAAAGCAGCGCAGACCAATGCATGTTCATTTTCATCATCATGAGTCAGAGGTCACCAGCAGAAGGTTGATTTTCTTTTCTGGTGGTTTAGGTTCTGTAGTTTCTGCATCGGAGTGTTGCTCTTTTAAGACTTCTGAAAGCATGCTCCACACCCTGTCCCAATCAGATTTTGGAAGGCACTTGAGATTCTTAAATCTTGGGCTGAATGCTGTAGCTATCTTTAGAAATCTCACATCAGTACCTTCTTTGCGTTTTGTCAAATCTGCAGTGAAAGTGTTCTTAAAATGAACATCTTGTGCTGGGTCATCATCCAAGACTGCTTTAACATGAAATATATGGCAGAATGTGGGTAAAACAGAGCAGGGGACATACAATTCTCCCCCAAGGAGTTCAGTCAATATAATTAATGCTTTTTTTTTCTTTTTTTTTTAAAAAGAGCGTCATCAGCATGGAAGCATGTCCTCTGGAATGGTGGCCGAAACATGAAGGGGCATAGGAATGTTTAGCATATGTGGAAAGTGAATACCTTGCAATGCTGGCTACAAAAGTGCCCGGCAAATGCCTGTCCTCACTTTCTGGTAAATAAGAAGAGGGCAGCATTATCTCCTGTAAATGTAAACAAACTTGTTTGTTTAGTGATTGGCTGAAGAAGAAGTAGGACTGAGTGGACTTGTAGCCTCTGAAGTTTTACATTGCTTTGTTTTCGAGTGCCTTTATGTAACAAAATCAAAAAATCTACATTGTATTTCTTGTTTATAATTTTTACAGTGCAAATATTTGTAATCAAAATATACACTGATTTCAATTACAACACAGAATACAAGATATATATGAAAACGTAGAAAAACATCCAAAGTATTTAATAAGTTTCAATTAGTAGTCTCTTGTTTAACAGTGCAATTAAAACTGCGATTAATCATGATTAATTTTTTTGAGTTAATCGCGTGAGTTAACTGTGAGTAACTGATAGCCCTAATTATTATTATTGTTTATACTGGAGTAGCACCTAGGAGACCCAACAAAGGGCCAGGATCCCATTGTGCTATTTGCTGCACAAACACAGAAAGAGAAAGTCTCTTCTCCAAAGAGCTTACAATCTAAAGTATAAGACAAGACACAATAAGTGGATAGAGAGACATGGAGGAGTACCAGAAGAAAATATTGCTCAGTAAGATAGGCAGTGGTCTGAGCACACCAACTGCCTAACTGTTGTGAAGTTTTGTAGGCATCAAAGCAAAGGAGAATTTTAATGAGAAATTTGAAGAATGACAATGAGGTGGCTTTGCAGATGTTCATGGGATGCTCTTCCTAAGACTGAGGGACAGCATGGAGGAAAGCACAAAGGTGTATATATAAAAATTTAACAAGTGGGCAAGGGAAGATGGAATCATTGACTGATCAGAAGTGAGCGTTAATATCTCTTTAGTAAATGAGAGATGATAGGCAGGATGGGTATAGGCTATGAACAGCCTTGAAAATGAAGACAAGTAGCTTGTGTTTAATGTGATGGAGAAAGGAGAGTGTGGTGAACAAGGAAAATGAGCTTTACAGCAGCATTTTGAAATGATAGGAGAGAAGAGACTGGAAGAGATGAGTTCCACCAGCCAAGAAGGGGAAGAGCATCTTTGCACACTGACATGGCAACCTAGAGAGGAGCGGTGTAAACTAGGTTAAAAGAGGGCAGGTGAGAAAATCCCATAGGTAGATATAAAAAGTGGCTTTAACAGAGGACTAAATTGTGAGGGGGAGTAGAAAATTACAATAGGGTCATATGTCTATACTGCACACCGCTGGTGGTGGCACATAGGCTATGGGTAGCTACACATCACAATGAAAGCAGGCTGTGACTGTGGTGTGTAAGCTACCCATGGCAGTGAAAAGCTCTGGCAGCAGGGAAAGGCTGCTGGAGCCTTTCCTTGCAGTGAGGAAAGACTCAGGCAGCAGGGAGGCAGTAGAACACTAAACAGATAAAAAGAGCATTGCAGATGGGGAGGCACTTCTTGGTGTGTAGAGAGCCATGTAGGGTACATAACCAGACAAACCCTTAGACACACAGTCTGGACCTAGAAAGAGGGCCAAGTTGAGGGTGACACCTAGGTTATGAGCCTGAGTGACAGAGATTGGTGGTGGTGTCCACAGCAACAGGGGAAAAAAAGGGGGTGGGGATGGGGGAAAGGGACTAGTACGGCCACAAAAAATCAAGAAGGGACCTTGGCGTCTTCTATTAACTGGAACATGAGATAGCATACAATGGGGAAATAGGTTATGGACAACACTTTGCTACAGGAACTATTGTTTTCCCTGCATTTATTGTTGTTAGATCAATAAAGTTGTGGCCTACGTGCCATTCTTTTCAATTGGAATGGCTCCATGAGCCTTATAACATCATTGGCAAATAAAATTTATTAGGGTCTCTCACCATTCCATCTACCGTTACATTCAACCACTGCTTTTCAGCTATGTTTATAATGTCATTCAATACGTCCCACTCATCCATTAAGATGAACCATCTGTAAGGCACCACTCAATCTGGACAAAAATAAGTAAGGTATAGCGCCTTTTCATGTTAAACACTTAACTTTTGATAATGATATTATCTGTGTGTGAACTTTAACTGTAAACGTATTTTCAGCGTGTGAACCAAAGTTTCATGCATTTTTTTCCAATATGTAATTGTAATTTTTAATTAAACATTCTGATAATATAATTAGTTGAAATACATGTAACTATGCAAGTAAGAAATGTAATAATTAAAATGTGCAATTATGTGATTAGTGTGTGTAATTGCATAGTAAAACCCTTCAGAAAACTATTGCCTGACATGCTGGAAGACCATTTTAAGAGCTCCATACATCATTTCAGAATACTTTTTGTCATTACATCCAAACAGCTAGTTCACATTATGGACTTATCACCTAATATTTTTAGTTTCATGATACATACGTACTGTGGCAAATTGCTGGTACTTGATTACTCTGATAGATCTCTCGCTTTCTTGCCCCTGAACAGGGAGATTAACTGCCCCACTAGTGTCCTAGAGGAGGGGAGTGGAGAGGGAGGGACCCGGGCCCGCCCTCTACTCCAGGTCCCAGTCCAGGGGCCCTAAGGATAGCGGTAAACCACTTGAACTAGCGGTTCCTTCTCCTGGGCTACTTCCCTCTCCTGCCCTTCAGCTTGTGGGGGATTCCTGCCCAACCTCTGCACAAGCCAGGTGTCCCTTTACCTAGGATCTTGATCTTCTCAGCCCACCACAGCACTTCTCCAAACTTTCCTCTGCTTCCCTTCACACTGTTCTCTGCTCCAACACCAATCCACTCTGCTCCAACTCCTCCAAACTGCTCTCTGCTCCAACACCTTCACTTGTCTGATTGAAGCAGGAGGGTTTTAATCAGGTGACTGGCTTCAGGTGCTCTAATTGGCTTCAAGTGCTTTAATTAATCTATAGCAGACTTTCTTCCCTCTAGAGGGAATAAGGCTCCATTCTAACCCTCTCCTTCTGCCCTCTGGCCATGCTATATCACAGTACATACAATCTGAATTACAGAAATGCAAAAAGAATGTAAAAACGTGGGGACATAATAGCTCAAGAGATCAGTAGTGGCATAAGAAACCTTTCACTTTAGGTTAATGATATGAATTTTACTCCAGTTACTAATGACTGAAAAGAGACTGTACTCTCAAACCAGTTCTTGGTAGGGAGATGTTCACACCACAAAAAGAACTCTTGTTGCCAATTCTGGGCAAGAAGTTTCTTATTACTGAAAAACTATCCTTGTTGCAATATGTCTGTAGAAAAATATGCAAAAATCTACCACAACTGCCATTTGTTCTCTGATGGATTTGTTTACAAGCCAGTGTTAATCATATGTCATGCTACAAAAAACTGTAAGAAGTTTACACAAATTTTACCAAATTCCAAAGTCTAGAGAAAAAAAAGTATGGCTTAATGATCAACCAGGGAATCAAGATATATACATGGAAACAATTCTTTCAATTAAAACTAATTACAATGCTGTTGAGCACTAGAATTTCAACAGATGATTTATGCCATACTGTAACAGACTTCAACAGAGAATTATGCCACAGATAAGGTTAGTCACTTTTTTTTTTGGTGAGAGAAAGGCTCACCACTAACAATGTTTCAGACTAATAATGTTCTATTTTGCACCAATTCCTTCCTTTCATGCTCTTCTGACAAAAAGACGATTAAGGAATTTGGCCCACCAAAAAGAATCCATAATGGCATAAGCTTCCCCATCCTGAACAGACTACTACATAAGAAACATGATGATGAGAAATAAAAATGATGACAGTACAACTACCAATAAGTACAGTTCCGCAATGACTGGACTGAACCAAGACAGCCACTTTTAGAAAGCTACATATACTGTGATTGACCACATCATCTAAATACTGCATCACATGGTGACATAATAAATATTCAAAGTGAAACTACCAATAGAAATTCCTTGGAAAACTCAAAGACTGAACAAAAACCCAACTAAAAAAATAAAACAAAAACAGTATCAAAACCATGGCATGTCAGGTGGTTCTGAGCAGTGCGTACTGCCCACACCCGCAGGCGCCACCCCTCCAATCTTCCATTCGCCATGGTTCCCAGCCAATGGAAGTTGGCAGTAGGGTAGCATGCGGAGCTTCCCTGATCACCCTCTGCCTAGAGGCCGCAGAGACATGCCAGTCGCTTCCGGAAGCTGCATGGAGCTGACCAGACTTTTAATGGCCTGGCAACTCTAGCTTCTCCCCTCAGCGGGGCAAGCCAGCGCCTGCGGGCCACAGTTTCTCCACTCCTGCTGTACTGCCTTTTAGTCCCCACCCATGCCCTACTATGCATTTATTTATAAAAATTAAAAAAATTTTAAAAAAGAACAAAAAGAAGGTAGAATTTTTCTGATGCTTGCAAACCACCACTTCATTCCCTTTCTGTTTTCTCTGTCCCATCTGTAAGCTCTTTGGGGCAGGATTATCTTACTTAATGTTTGTATAGCACTTATCACAGAAATGCTGCCCACATTTTGGTTATGGCCCTCTAAGTGATGCCATAATACAAATAAATATATTCAAAATACGGCAACTCAGTTAACTGGTTCACTCCCTAAAAGAATAATTTGTCAGTTTTAATTGACAATGTCATATCTAAAATGCACAAGAAATCTTCATTACACAAGCTAACTGCTGACTCTATGATAAATACAGTGATGAATACAACCCCCATCGAAATAAATGCTACTCTGATATACATGCTCTGGGAGTGTGGCATCCATGTCCAACAGAGGATTTCAGTTGGACAATGATGAAAAGTCCGTATGTTGCAGTGCCACCATAAATTATGTTAGAACGTATGGTCAGGCCACAGAGGGGCTCCAAAAATAGGTTGGAAACAGCTCTCTGACTGAAAACAAATTGCCTAAATTCCAATATGAGAAAACAGCATTCTTGACATATATTTTCATGTGGCTACTGCTGTTTGAAGTTAGGTCTACAGAGATGAAATACAATATGCTTCAGCTTTAAATTTGGAAGTTGTTATTCCATCAAGACACTCAAAAGCAGAGAAATCTGCATAGGTCTGGTGCCTCTAGGCTTAAAGATTTATTATGAAATAAAGACAAAATGAATGATAGTATGTCAGCTGGCCTGCACCCCAGCTATGAGCCTGCATTTTGGAAGGACGGAAATCTCAAAAGACTTTCCTTTTAATCATCCTAGGCATTAAAAAAAAAATGTTTGTAGACCAATTATCCCACAAAGTATAAATTTAAAGAAATCCACTAGACATATAAACAAAAGGTAACACAAATTAGAAAAACAGAGTCCAATTGAGTATAATATCCTTAATATTAGAGGACACAGGACTCTTTATATTTACAATGTATTCTTTTAGAAGTTTGATTTTTAAGCAGAGATTAGTTTCAAAGCAGTTTGTCTGTAAATGGCAGCCTACCACGAATGTAGACTAAGGTAATTACACAGACCAAAACCACATTCTTAAGCAGCTTGCAATCTAGATACTACAATATTCTAAACTGTAATGATATCACCTTAAATAGCAAAAATGAAGACACTGATGGGCTCTTTTTTCCTGCAACAAAATATCTTAGAACATAAAACAAATCTTCCAAGTGTAATTACATTGACTTCATACATTAATATTCAATAAACTCAACTGTTCTATGTTCAAGAACTGCTACTCCTCTAAGGGGAAAAAAAAATCAATCTGGGATCCACTGATTAACATGCTATGTTGATTAATCCTATGATCGCACTGAAATGTCTAACGATCAAATGAATATTAGATAAACTGCCATGTTAAACTAAGTAGTATTCAGTTTTCTATTTCTGGAAGGTGTACTACATACCCTTTTAAAAATTTTCCTTCATGCTTGTCTGATAAATACATATAAAAGTTAAACGTGTGGTGTAAACCCAATAGAATTGTATTGCACAAAGAAAAAGTATCAAGATGCAATATAACAATTAGGATTTATAGTCATTACAAAAAACTTGCTAAAGGCTAAATAATCTCAGTATTTCTACTGTGGCATTTACAAAGATTTTACATTTGTACCAATTTCTTTTCTTTTTTTCTGGTAATTTTCAGATAATCCAAAGCATACTACTGGGAAAATTTTAGTAGACAAAAACTTTAATCAATATAAAACCCTTTACTGTTTGGACTACAGCTGTAAAGGTTAGCCAAGATGTACTGACAAGCCTAACTTGGTTTCTTTGGCTCAAAGAAATAAATCTTTGTTAGCATAAATATCAGTTTTTATGCAAAAACATACATTCTTGGCTGAGATAAAATAGAAGCTTGGAGTGAAAAATTTAGTTATTTTAATTGCCATTGCTGTACCAAACAGCACAAAGCCATATTGTCCCACAGCATGAAGTGATCAGACATCTGCCCAAAATGATGGACAGCTCTGGCCCAATGAGCAGGCAAAAAAAATCCCATTTACTCTCTGCCAGATGGGACCTACTGGACGCTTCAGCACAAACAACTCATCCTTCTTCGGAACTTCTTGTCCAGCTCTTGAGCTAGCTGCAGCTGATAATGATGGATATCAAGGCTACAGTAAAGTGGGTGACAACAGCAGCCTTGTTATAGCTGCCAGTCTTTCAGTCTTGTCATTATTACACACTGAAGATTTATTTGAGTTTATTGTTGTGCACTGGGTCTAGCCATTTGCAATTCATCACCTACTACAGAAGGTTTAAGATAGTGGCCATAGCTATAATTGCCACCTCCACCTGCTTCTGGAAATTATGAGGTCACTAGCTAGGGCAGCCCAGCACTCTCAGAGATCCACAAGTCATGACAAGCATCCACTGTAAAATACCAATGTTGTTATTCCCTATATGCACTTGTTACCATCCTTTTGGAAATTCAATCATGTTAAACTTTAGAATATTTGCCTAAACTGCAGTTATAGTATATACACCCACACACCGTAGAAAACATTTAGAGATTACAGTTTCAGGAAAACAGTAATGAAACTTTAGTGCTGTTCCTGCTGTACTTGAACAGATATATAGCAAGCAGGGTAACATAGTGACTTGCTCCTTACCTGAACAGTAATTTGCCAAAAAACAAACGAACCCAAAACATTTCCTAGTAAATTAGCTATGATGGTCTTGTAACTTTTTTGTATTTAAAAACAAACTGAACTGATACTTAAATGTATGCGCTGTTCTATAGATAAGTACACTTGTGTGTCCAGAACCAAACATTAATTTACTTATTAGGTCCCGCTAATGCATACTTCTGAAACAGATTCAAAAGTATCTATTGCAAACAACAATTCATGACAAAATAAGCCAAGTATATAGTCTATGAACACCAGAATCAGAAACAACTCGCTGCAGTCACATTCTAATTTGTGTTTCTAGATGTGAAACTCAGATGTGTCTGACAAAGTTGAAATCAGTTAAACGGATGAAATTTCTGTTGGACTGGTAAACATTCAAAATGGAGGAAAACACAATGAAGTACAAAGCTGTACATAAAAAATACACTAGTCCGTCGTCGTAGTTGCCCAGTAGTTATTACTGATGTAATATCTGTTTTCTAGCATATCACAGTCCATTTAATTAACATTAAATAATGTTAATTTTTTAAATAAAGTCAGGATTTGTTAAAAGAGGCATTTTTATTCACTTCCCCATAAAATATTCTTTAAGTTGATCTATTATAGAAATCTATAATCTATTAGCGAACAAACCTGTTACTGAGGGGTGTTCTTCTCTGAAATGCTAACATCCTGAAAACCTAAAACTTAATACATTGAAAATAAGAGTCTTCTTTGTCTATTACAAGCAATCATTTAAAGAGACTCTATGGTATGGAACAATAATAAGGTTCACATAGAGGTTTCAACCAGGTGACTTCATGAATTAAAAAAATTAAGATTCTATTCAGGTTTAAGCTATGCTGAAGGTCATCAATAGAGAGGGTTAACTAGGACCTCACAGTAAGTAATGAGTAGGCACATCAGAAATGCTTCTACTTAAAAGTCATTGGAAGGTGCAGCTTTAGGAAAAGAAAAAATAAAACTTAGGTTATATTCTGTTCAGGTAATGGCAGTGTATACTGATAAACTTTATGGCAAACCTTTTTCTGAGCTAAGTTTTACCTCCATTGCTAGAACATAAACAATTTTCACAATCTTTTCACTACTCCTAATTTACATATCTTTCAGCTATTCTGTATTATTTATAGTAATACTTTACTATGGTATTTACAAACATAGCAAAGTATAAACATTTTAATATATAAAAGTACTCCACATAGCCTGACATAAAAAACTTTACTCCAGTATTTAATCTGATCATTAAAAGTTCTTTTCCTACAGTCACTTACACAAGTGGAATACTGTGCAAGCATATAAAGTATTAAATGGTTCACTTTCAAGTAAATTATTTCATCCAATTAAAATGTCATTTTTTTTAAATGTCAAAGAATGCAGAGAGACTTCTCCAACAGTCATCACTTTTTTTTTTCAGCAGCAGTGTTTATTCAATTTCCAAAAATAGAACCATCTGATAAAGGGAAGTGATTAAAGTCAAGTCTCTATCATCAGGTTTCCAGTAAAAGAGAACAACTTTCCCTCCAGTTGAGGGGGGACAGGCAGTAAACAGAATATATATATCTCAACAGAAGAGGCTAAAGCATACTTCAAGGCTTTCATTTCAGAACAAAGTTCAGTATTACCAGTGATTCGCCTGAACATGATAAAATCAAATAGTAGAGAGAATTTATTCTTATGGAACTTGTTTTGGGTCCAATCCAGAGTTAAAAAGCATATCGTTTATCTTCTCTGCGTAATTTCTATAGAACTTGATCATTTTACTCTGTTTTTCTATTTTGTATACTAAAATATTAAGCATAATAAAATATAACAAAATACAATAACATTTCAAATATGCTTTGAAACCAATTGAAATATTAATAAAAAAGCTGTTTAGCAGACAGGAAAGCCTCTGATGTCATTAAAACTAAGGAAAGGTTTATCCACAAATGTATGCACAGTAGTCACAGAGATAAAAAAGTCAATTTGTGCAGAAATAGGTGGAAAATATGTTACACTTCAAGCAGTCAGAAGATTTATATTTACTATTTTATTTTCAAAATGCACTGCAGACAAACATAAGTTGGCTGAAAGCATTTTTCAATTAAAACAATTTGCCCGTATTTGTTAAAAGACTACTGCAAAATACAAATGTAAACTATAATCTTATCTTTATCAAGTTTCTGAATGGATTCTATTTTTAGGGTAATCCAAAATTCATTGCAAGATCTCATTTTTTTTTTAAAAGACACCAATTTTAAGTTGTTGGCAAGATCATATAATATTGCACATTTTTTTTGGAAAATTACTAGAACACCACGACCACAATTTCTACATTGTTAACCTAGTTCACTCTATACATGCAAAAGTTCAGTTTGTTCTTTTATATTAAGCAGAACACAAAATCTTTGAGAATGTGGAGTGAGATTCTGTGCTGAGCCTCTAATCGGGGCAGCACAGAACTGACAGCTGAGGGCAAAAAGGGAGGGGTAAGTGTATTTAAGCCACCTCTGCACTCTCCAATCCTGCATTGCTCTGCAGGATGGAGTGGGCTGTGGCATAATTTAGACATCCAAGAGATGCTGCCTAAAATATGGCAGCCTCTCTGGTATGTCCTATGTATGACAGTGCTGGTCAGAATTACAGTAGTGCCGTGTGCTGGAGCCCTATCCATGAAACACCCCTCCAGGCCCGCTTCCTTTGCCAGGACTTGCAAGGATGGCCTCATAAGGCAACCTTACGGCTGTCTTCTATGGGTCCTGGGCTGCCAAAAATTCTCCCCCCAGCAGAACTGGGGCCAATTTAGGTTGCTCCAGCTCTTTTACCTGGTGTAAAGGGGACAGAGCATGGATGAAGAGCTCATCCATGGTAACCACATTGTAAAAAGAAATCATAAAAAAAGTCATGGATTTGTTAAAATCTTTTAGATAAAAACCATAGTTATTCTACTACGTTCATTTCTGTATTATGTTCATTTTTGCACACATGTAAATAATTCTCATTTTTTTCACCTTCAAATGTTTCTGAAATCAAAAACAATTTCACTTCTAGTCCACATAACCACCCCCAACCCTCTCTTCTATCATTTTGTATCCTTGGAAGGATTTAACAGAGTCAGAAGTCCAAGGACTTAAATGCTGGTCACTGCTTGAAAATTCAGTCATCATTGGAAGTAGTTCTACTTGTTCCCAGGAACATGGAGGCAATAAAATAGACAAAATCTGTCAAATTTTTCATTTTATACATTCAAAATTACCTTTGTGACTTAAATTCTCAAGTAACTTAGACATTTAGGAGCCTAAGGTCATAAACTACAAAATTATGTCAACCTAACTTACAACAACATACAGCCACTGCAGTTATTAAATCGCCTGAGTGTGCGTGTGCACTTCACTCCTTGTGTTAGTGGTGTGTGTCCTCACAGGAGTACTTGTACAAATTGCATGTACTGTCAGTGTGGGACACCGTGGGATGGCTCCTGAAAGCCAGTAACAGTTGACGTAATAAACGCAGTGTCTATACTGACACTGTGACGATCTAATTCCATTGACCATGACTCTACACCATTCAGGGAGCTGGTGTTACTATTCTGCATAGCGAGGAACTTACATCGGGGGGAGCCAAATTTGAGTGAAGACACTGCCACAGCTAGATCGATGCAGGACAGCTTACAACAATCTAACCCTGTAGTGTAGACCAGGCTTCTGTCTCACTGAAAGTTGAGACTACCAAACGCCAATGTCACTTCTGAAAATGCCATTAGGTGCTTTAGAAAATCTTAACCTAAATCAGACTATAAACTTGTATGTAAAAATTAACTTCTTAAAGATACAAGAAAAGCTTTAAATGTTTAAGTATTTAATAAAGTAAACAATTACAGTTTTTAAATATTTAATAGCATTTCAATAAACAAAATTTCCCAACCACAGAAAACAATAAGGAAATGGTATATGCAGTGTAGGGCTTTGTCTACACCAGTGGTTCTCAAAGCCAGTCCACCACTTGTTCAGGGAGAGCCCCTAGAGGGCTGGGCCGGTTTGTTTACCTGCTGCGTCCACAGGTTCGCCCCTCCAGGCCAATGGGGGCTGCGGGAAGGGCGGCCAGCACATCCCTTGGCCCGCACAGCTTCCCGCAGCCCTCATTGGCCTGGAGCTGCGATCGGCCGGACCTGCGGACGCAGCAGGTAAACGAACTGGACCGGCCTGCCAGGGTCTTTCCCTGAACAAGTGGCTGACCGGCTTTGAGAACCACTGGTCTACGCTACGCAGCTTTTAGTGACGTGGCTGTGTCAAAACAGCTGCGTTGCTAAAAGTCGGGCAATGTAGCCGCTGTTACTTTTGCCGACAAAATACCTGCACCCCCAATGAGCGGTGTTCGCATTGTGGACAGGAGAGGGCTCCTGCTGACAATGCACTGTTCACACCGACACTTTTCGCAGCAAAACTTCTGTCTTTGGGGGCGGGGGGTTGTTGGACCTCTGAATGACAAAAATTCTGTTGCTCAGTTGCCAGTGTAGATATAGCCTAGTTGTAGCAGTATCAGTCCCAGGACATTAGAGAGACAAGATTGATGAGGTAATAACTTTTACTGAACCAACTCCTGTTGGTGAGAGACACAAGCTTTCAGGCTACACAGAGCTCTTTTTCAGGTTTGAGAAAGGAGCTCCCAGAGCCACAGGAAAATGCAAGGTGCAACAGACTGTTTAGCATAAATAGTTAACACTTATTATAAGGGACCATTCAAGGCAGAGTGGCCTTGTTAACACCTCTGCAGTCACAGGACAAGAAGAGGAGGTTATAGATTGTTGAAATAAACCATAAATCCAGTGCGTCTGTTCAGTCCATGATTTTTGGTGTCTAGCAAAGTAATGAATTTTAAGCTCCCAGGCTCATCTTTTTAAAGTGTTATACAGTATTCCTTTGAGGATGAGGACTAATAGGTCAGATAAATGCTTTGGATTGTAAATGGCCTGCTGACATCCAGAACAATTGACAGCTACAAACCAAAATGGTTGGTATTGGTCTGTACTCATGTGCTCCAAGTAAAGCCATGTCAAGTGGATGAAAATCAAGAATTTTAAAGAAATACATGCATAATTCATTACTGTTTTTCTTTGTATCTTTCAGAATAATTTACTGATCGAAATGAAATGTTACAGATTACTAAAATAGCTAGAAAAAAGCGTTTTTTTTACCCCTAATTTGACATGTGATAAAAATCATCACTTCAAGATAACATTATTTGCAAATTGAGCAAGAGGACCCGATGATAGCCATATATAATCAGTTGTCACCTTGCAGCTCAATTAGCCCTCATGTAAAAATGAGGCATGTAAGAAGAAATGAGGTTTTGACATTATCTCTGCCAGCAAGATAATTACACAGCCTTCATTTAACAGTAGGGCAACACTACTGTAGCAACAAATTAACTCAGCTCCATTTGCAATTCATGGTGTGTTTTCTCATTTAATACCATTTGTCTTACCCCAAGTGAATGTTTCCATTAGTTTTCTCCAGCACAGCAAAATACTCTGTTGGACTTCACACATTACATCACCAACTACTTTAGTTCCAGTAACTTTGAGAAAGCTGTATAAATTTGATTAGATGTTCCCCCCTCCCACCCCAAACTTTCATTAAACCATCCCTTTTTGGTTTATAGCCAAAAAATAATACAGCAGGTGCTTCTGGATTTAATGAGTAAGGAATGCATTTTACTCTGCGTTCATTCCATTCCAGAAGCTGACATAGAAAGCTTTCAGCTCTTGTGTTTTATTAAAAAGACTAAAGCATATACTCAGATCAGTTATCAGTGCAACTAACAGCAAATCTTGCAATTCAGCAAGTATCAGTAAAACAAACAAAACATATCACAATAGGATGTGCACTTAAAGCAAGTGTTACTAAGTTGGACAAACATCTGCATATAAATAAGCCCCATCCACCTTGATACTGAATCGTTTACTTTCCTCCTGATTTTCAAATAAAATCTGCATCTCAACTTGAACTTAACAATACCAGAAATCAGGTACATGCAAATAACTATGCAATATGTTCTAGTATACTGCGCATAGGATTGGGAGCCAGGATTTCCTGAGCTCAACGTTGGCTATGCCGCTAATTTTTATGACCTGGTAAAGTCAACCTCTCTGTCTCATTTTACCATCTATAAAATGGAGAGAGCAACACTTGCCTATCCTATAGGATTCGTTAATGTTTGAACAGAGTTCTGAAGATATAAAGCACTGTGAGGTAAGTGCTAAATATTATAGCTGCAAGTACAGATCATAAGAATAGTCTTCTTGGCAGCTAACACCAGGCCCTGCTATATGCATTTAGTTTTTCTAAGTTTGAGGAATAATCAACAGTTATCTTCCAGAGGCTTCACTGCAATTAACACAGCAGAGAGCAGCATAAATGTCTCTGAAAATTACAGTATTTTGTGAGTTTAAGGAATTATTTATTGTGAAAATTATTAAGTACCATTCTGACATGTTTTAATTGCCAAATTGTCATCCGAGAGTGTACACAACTTAAACCCTTTTCTACCCAACACATTAATAGTTTAAAGTCCTTTTAAAACTGTAAGCAACATGAATATTCCCTTCTGAGAGAAAACAATTTGCACATGAATTACATTGGGAACTAAAAAATGCAGTCAAGATTATCTATCCTCTACATTACTCAGCAGGAAATGGAAAAAAAAGAAATGACTGCACACTTCAACTGTCAATTTTTCAGTACCTTCACCCCTTCCTCACAACCAAACTTCCTTTTTATTACTAATTGGCTTTGTAAATTATACTCAGCACTAAAGCTGTTTGTGTAGGCCACTGGATCCTTGCAAGTCATATAATGAAGCCCAAAGAACTTTTACTGTTATTATACTGGCAAACATAAAGGAAGCAGTAAGGGATCCTCCATCACAGTGACAATCCATAATAAAAATAACCCACCCAGGACAAGTAGACCTAGAAACATAGTATGGTGACTATTTCTATTGCAAATTGTGGCACATCAGAATGGCCAGAGAGTCTTCTCACATACAAGTTCCCAGTGTGTCTGCCCAGAACATGCAGGGATATTTTTTTCCCCAATAAACAAACAACAAAATGAGATATGCTTTGTTTTTTTAATCAAATACTGTAAAAGATTAGCTGTTTTCTTTTGCACCAGTGGCAGGTCTCTTATCATTCTCATCATATTGAAAGCTTATCCAACAGATGTCCTCTCCTTACCCTCCAGTAGTTCTTTGTGCACTCAAAATTAACCCACTATCACAATGTTTCTCTGTATTATCCAACATGAGATATTTGGAGAGGTCTTTGTTGTATTTTATAAGGAAAGTTGCATTAAAAGCATTAAAATAATTATGTTCACTTGGAACAAAATACAGTGCCAGCATTTTGTGTGCGGTATTCCATATAAAAGCTAATTAAAGAAGTTGAAAACAGCCTTAGAGATATTCTTTTGAAACTTTGTTGCATTTAAAATGGGCTAGAAAAGGTATGCTTGAATGTCATCCTTTTCCAGTAAGAATGAATGACCTCTCTGATAATCACCTAACCCACTTAAAAATGGTTATGCTTTTTAAATTATTTAATAAACATGAACTTTGTGCTTGTCAAAGAGAGCAACAACTATTTTCCAAATTAATTAAACAGAATAACAGATAGAGCTGACAAATAGATGATTTGTCTAACTAAACATCAAAAGATATATTTAGCCTATAGTAAAAGAAAGGGTGTCACTTTCTGTTATACGATTCCAAGGTGACTGCTTACATTTTGAACTGGTAGGCTAATTCTAGCCGGAGCACAAATCTGTCTTTTATTTCATAATTAATTCTCAGTGTCAAAACTGGTAGATGTCCTTTTTTGTACCAGCCTACTATGGTTGTTAATTATATCACAGAAAAGTATGCTTAAACAACAGTAGTGATGACAAACTCAACATAAAGAAATTTAGAATTAGGGCTAAAGCAGATAAGTAGTATGCCTTCCTTATCTCACTTCATTGTGCCTCATAATTGCATACCGATTTGGTTAGATTTTTAAAATACACCTATGTATCTATCTTGTAGGTACACGTATAATAGAAAACACAAACTACAAATGATGCAGAATAGAATATAGATCAATACAAAATCAGATTTTTCCCTAGTAAAATAGATATTTTAAATAGATTACAGATATTTAAGACGAACAAGATTTATTTATGGATTGTATTTTTAATATTACTCAAAGGTTTTCTTTATTTTATGTTCATTTATTTAGAAATTTAAGTACCTAAAAAAACAAACAATCCATTAGGAGTCAGAGCCAGATCCTCAGCTGGTATAAATCAGCATAGCTCCAGTGTAGTCAATGAAGCTATGTCAATTTACACCAGATGAGTCTGTGGGCCTTAGTATCCATCCAGACCTTTAACATTAATTCTGCCAAACTTAAACACTCCTCCCCTTTGTCAAAATCCTGGGAGAACTGATGGGTCTGGTAACATGCCCTAAAGATCAGATTCAGGCTCTGCCTCAGTGAAATGGGAAGTGAATTTGACAGAGGCCTATCACTGTAAATTCTCCATCAACAGTCCCTTTGTGGTTAGATTCAGGCTGTCAGCCACAGCACCTCAACTGTGGTGGTCTCACATAGAGAGAGATGGCCCTCAAACAGTGTGGATTCAAACTATTTAAGACTTACTAGGTCGAAGTCAGGACCTTGATTTGGATCCTGAAATGAACTGAAAGACAGTGCAGATCTTGTAGCACACAGCATCTCCACCTTGATGACTCACAAATCTACCAGCCTATTCTTGACCTGTTTCCTTCCCCCTAATCCACATCTCAACTCATCTCTTGGAGTTTCACTATCCACTTAAATGTAACATGATCCCAAAAGAACTCCTTGTCTTCACTTCCAAAACTTTTCAATTTCCCCATTTCTCTATTACCCACAGTGTCATTGGTGTGATGATTATCTTCCTGACTCATCATTTTTGACCATATCACCTTCTCTTTGAATCCTACCACTGCCTTCCTCTTTTTTACCACATCTAATTCAAGCTAACCATCACCTTCACAGTCCTGTATACATTTGCCCATCCCTACTTAATTGCTCTTATTTAATTTCATATTGCTTTACTGTCCCCTCAGCTTTGCCAATGATGCTAGCATTGTCTGCATGTTTTGTTCAGATTCTCCCATAAGCAGCTCTTTGACTTATTCCACACTGTGACCTTTGCAGGGAATGCCCTTCCTAAGATCATCAGCAAGGCTCCTACTCCATCTCTATTTAAGTCCCTCCAGAAGACCCTCTTCTGCCATGTTGCCAATGGGAAATCCAGCTGATTTATGCTGACAAGTTAATTAAAAAAATAAGGTCAAAACCTTATTTTCCCAGAACTATTTCCTCCATCAACTATTTTTAAGCTTCTTTAGTTCCTTGGGCCAGGGACTTCTTTTTCTGTTTGGAAACCACCCACCACACTATGAGAGCTACCAAAAACAAACACCTTCTGCCACTACAAGTGTAAGATACCCAAAATCTTCTAAGACTTTCAGATGGTGAACAATTTACTAATAGTAGGCAAACTCCTAGAGTTAAAGAAGCAGAACTATACTCAGCCAATCTTCTGGTTACTTCCCTCTACCCAACTTTGATTTTGGTCTTGTATAGGTTGAGTGATCCTCTTATCAAGCACTAGTCTCTAAGGCACTGGATACGTTACTCATCTGCAATGGGTTTGTCAGAAAAAATGGAGATTAAAGATTGTTTCAATTTGCACATTGAAACATCGTAGCTCATACTGCCTCATTATTCCTTCCAATGGCTCCACTACATCTTGAATAAAAAAGTTGGTGAGATGGAATTCTTTGAAGCCTGTATGAAAAGAGCTATTGTATGTCATACTCTACTAGCCCAAGCATAATAAAGATAATTTATAATTAGAAAAAAATGTAAAAAAAAAGTTATTTAAAATTTCAGGTTAACAAAAATAATTTGAGGGTGCTTCTTCTTAACAAAATAATCATCGTATTTTAGGATGATAATTTCCTTGATTTTCAGAGCTTATTAGCCCAGAATACAGTTATTAGCAAAGTACATGAATGCTAAAACCAAAAAAGTAGAAGAAAACCACAATTTCCCAACTAGATCACTATTTGAATCAAGTGTGTTGTGTGCAGGAACCCAGATCCAGTCACTCCCAAAAATAGTGGTATGTATTTTCTTTTGCTGTAGAGACTAACAACTAGGAATTATTTTGGAGATGTTCTAAGGCCTGTATTATACAGGAAATCAGACTATATGATCACAATGGTCCCTTCTGGCCCTAGAATCTATGAAAAATATTGATGCAACATATCAAGCACTACATTGTAAATAAAATAAAGGAACACTAATACACAAAATAACAGTGTCTACATGCATTAGTGATAGTGACAATCACACCAAAAAGGGCAATATGTTCCCAAAAGAGCAACGGTCTGTTAAATTTAAGTTTGAACTTCTTATGAGAAGCATCTTATTTGCCCATTGAGTACAATTATATCAGATTTCTTTTACTATCTGGATTAAAATCTTGCACGTTCCAAATGTAGGTGCCCAAGTGTTAATTTTTATTGCTATACATACTGCATTATCTAATGAAAATATTTAAATACAATCATTTAGCATAAAAAACAATGCTGTAATTCTTAGGAATGTCAGGTATTTAGATTGTTTCTATTTCTAAAACTAGTAATTCCCATCTTAAAAATTATTGATGTTTTCTGCATTAGTTAGAAAAAGTGGGAAGTCTGGAACATTGTCTCTAATATTAATATGTAAGGGATGTATAAAAATAATCTTTTCTGTTTGATTTTGACTCTCTACACAAGTTTTGTAAAGCGTGGGTGGCATACCAAAGAAATAATATTCTTGCACATCAGAAGTAAGTACTCTATGTTCCAAAATACAAGTGTCCCACAATGTCAGATTGGGAGTTGAAAGTTATGGAGACACTGCTGAGCCAACTGCTGCAAGGATAAGAAGGATCCTGTAGTCCAGGGGTCGGCAACCTTTCAGAAGCGGTTTGCCGAGTCTTCATTTAGTCACTCTAATTTAAAGTTTTGTGTGCCAGTAATACATGTTAATGTTTTTAGAAGGTCTCTTTCTATAAGTCTATAATATATAACTAAACTATTGTTGTATGTAAAGTAAATAAGATTTTTAAAATGTTTAAGCAGCTTAATTTAAAATGAAATTAAAATGCAGAGCCCCCCCGACCTGTGGCCAGGACTCGGGCAGCTTGAGTGCCACTGAAAATCAGCTTGTGTGCTGCCTTCGGCACGCTTACCATAGGTTGCCTACCCCTGCTGTAGCCGTTGATGGATATACATAAACATGCCCCACACTTCAGCCTTTCCCAGAGGTTGTGTGTATCAGCTGAGTAACATTCATAAGGTAAGTTGACCAAACAAATGAATGAAAGAAAGAGTCACCGCCAAACTTGCACCTTCCTGCTATTCATTACATCTGACAAACATCAAGAAACAAGGGTGTTTAATCATGTATTGGTAGTTTTGTAATTTAAGAACAGGAACCAAACTAGCAATGTATGCAAAGTGGAAGAGGGGGCATCCTGCTTCTACTGAAGCCAATGGCAATGATTTTGGTGGTGTAGGATCCACACTAAAGCAGTGAACATTGGCTTTGGTGGACTGTCAATTTCCAGAAGGTATGTCCACTGGAGTTCAGTCAATTTTTAGTTCCAGTTAGTTAAAAGGAAGAGGGGGAGAGGCAATTATCCTCAGCTTTCCAGCCCCAAGCAGCAATTATTTGTATTACCATAGGGTCGACAAGCCCCAGTCATCGATCAATATCCTACTGTGCTAGATGCTGTACAAACACAAGTAAAAAATACCAGCTAACTGTAAATCCCTGCTGAAAATGCATTTCTGGCCTATCTTTCTATTCTGTAATTTACATGAGTGAAGAGCCAAGGTCTAGGATCTTGGACATTGTGGAAACCCAGAACTTTTTCTGAGTATCAGGACAGTGAAATATTTGTTTACAGTCCTCATAAACTAACTGTAACACCATGAAATAGTCTCAAACATGTGAATAAACAAGCAATGTTTTGTTTTTTTCTACTCGTAACCCAATGCAGTTAAAATATAAATATAAAATGTAAAGTATGGAAACATCCTTTCTGGATTTGTATTTACTGATTGGTAGTCAGTCAAACAATTCACATGCAGAACTATCTTCCTTCGAACGAAATGAATTGCGCTATAATGGAATGAGTATGAGACTTGAAAAAAATTGCTTCCAACTGCACACACGAGAAAAAAATTGCTAAGTCTAAATTAAGATGTTGGCTATGAAGTTTCCAATAGGACCTTGACATGACTGTTGACCTACTCATGACATGATCACACCAGTAAGGATTTGGAATTCTATTAGTATTACCAGAGGAAAAAAGTCAAGGAGTCATCAGGAAAACAAATCTATATCTGCTACTCCATCAGCCAATTACTGTTGTTAAAGTGGAATTAGATGGGTATTGACAATGCGGAGGGGATAAGGATTAGGCAGATGACTGAGTACACAGCTAGCACTGCTGTTCTGTTTTTGCTGCAGAAACTTTGAAAGAAAATCTCAGAAGCGGAAGGAATGTGCTGTATGGAATACAATATTATGAATCTGGTCACATCCAGGAAGAAACAGGTAGTCAGATTACCCTTTCAGCCAATCACTCAATGTACTTCTGGACAAAAATACTACATACCACACTTCAGTGAAGTGCACTAACAAAATATAAACTTGGCAATACAGTTCAACCTTGATTATTTGAACGCCATGAGGGACTTTGAATATATTTAAATAATCATTTTTTTTGTTTTGTTTTCTTCAATGTAATCACAGGATTTTTTTCAATTAAGTTAACAGATGTCTTGGGAACATAAGCTTGTTCCAGATAACTGAGATTTGGATTATACATACTGGGCACTAATTTATAACTATAAATTCTTAGTATTTACATAGTGCTTTTCACCCACAGTTCTCAAAACAATTTACAAAAGGTAAGCAAGTATAATTCTTCCCATTTTACAGATGAGGAATCAGTGGCAGAGAGAGATTAAGTGATCTGTCCCAAGTTACAGTGAGCCCATGGTAGTCAGGAACGGTGTCCAGGTCTCCTAATTCCCATTTATTTATTTTTCAATGAATTGAAAATTTAATTTTCAATTACATTACAAAAAAAGGCTGCAAGTAAATATTAGAGAAAATCATAAAGATTCAGATTTAACACACCTGGCTTGATTAGGCCTTATTCCTCAGAACAATGTAGCCCTGACTCAACAAAACAAAATCCTGACTGTTGAAGCTCAGGAATAATGGACCAACTGTAAAACGCTCAATTTCTTTTACAGATTCTGTTGACACCATGAGGGCAGAGCTGAAGTATTTATCATTGTGCAACTACCAAAAAAATAAAAATAAAAAATAAGATGCCTGCCCCCAGGGTCAAGCAATTTTCACCATTTCTTTAAAAGTATACAATATACACATTAACAGATAGACTCCTCTCAGTTACTTCTAGACCACAATACCCCAGTGTAGCGGGTCACCACCCCACTCCTGCCCAGAGGGGTTAAAACCAGCCCTGGGAGAGGGCTGTGGAAGGGGAAAAGCTGGGCTGATTGAGGGAAGCAGCCTCAGCTGGGGGCCATGTCCCAATCAGGGTCCAGCTGGCCTTATAAAGGCCAGTGAACCCAGGAGCTGACACAGTCTCTCTCTGGCTGTAGAGGGAGATGGGCCTGGCTGCTGAGGAGCTGGATAAGGTACCTAAGCTGGAGCAGGGCTGGGGAAAGGCCAAATAGGTATTGGGGTTGCAGGGGACAGCCCAAGGCTAGGGTGAGGCAGCAGGTCCAAACCTCTCCTTGCCTGTGATGAGTTGCTTATACTGCACTCTGCCCCAGGGAGCAGGGGCTAGTTGGTGACTTGCAGTAGCCTACGATTGAGGAAAGGTGGGGATAGGGGGTGGGGGTTCCGCGGGGAGGGGAGACTCAGTGAGACTGCGGGGTACTGCAGGGGGCAACACCCCTGTCTGAGAGGGGCACCAGGGTCTGAGAGGGACTCGGGACCCACCGGGAAGCGGGATTCTGGCCTGCAGAGGTCGAAGAGCTGATACCCAAGATGACTGACAGGAGGCGCCGCAGGGGTGAGTTGCTGCACTGTTACAGCCAGTAAAAGCAAAACATAAAAAAAAAAAAAAAAAATCACCGAGTTCCCACTCATTACCCATCTTCACAAATTTACCACTTTCCAGTAAGCCAGGGATAAAATATGGGCCATGCAGACCAAATTAATTTCACCTGCTATGGAATTACAGATGGAATATATGTATTAGTATAGTCATAGTCACATATTTAGTTATACATATTTGTGATACAATATAGTGACATCAAGTGCTAAATACTGAAAACCCACATGAAAAACTGAAGGGTCTCATAAAATAGCAGTCTTGGATTACTCTTACCATCTAAGGGAATCCAACACACACATGCTAGAACTCCACAACTTCTGAAGAATGAAAAGCAGACATAAAGACTTCAGAGAAATTGATGAATTCCTATACAGTCCGGTTGTCTACTAAGCCAGTTAACTTTTCAGTTGATCCACTGTGCTTGTCAGTGGTGTGCACTACAGAGCTCCAATATCCTTTTCAGGTTCAGCAGAGTGATGTACAGTAATCTCTAACCGAAACTGCCATGCAAATTGAACATAAGCAACTTGCCGTACTCTCTTAAGGAATTTGCTGGCATCTCAAGAACTACATTTTTTCTTCCTTATCTTGTCCAAAGGAATCAGGCATGATAATAACTGAAGAGAAGACAGAAGACTGAAGGACAGTAGCAGTAAAGTTGTGGGACTTCAGAAAATTCAAAAGAAATTGCAGAAAGATAAGGGACTAGTCTCAAAAGCAAAGAACGAAGGATAGCATGGAGAATCAGGGGCATGCACAACAAAAATGCTTTATGTAGATGCATATGTCATTTTATTTAATACTGATTAGTGCCGATACTTTAAACAAAGTTAGTTCAGAAGATGTCATGGCTTAGAGTTATTATAGCGCTATATTTTTTATTATACTCTTTAGCTGACCAATGATATTACATAAGGCTCTAACTCCTATTTTGGACTATCAGAAGGCACACATTTGAAGCTGAAACGGACCTCATTCTCTGAAAAGTTACCAAGAGTTTCCAGTTTTACCAGCAAGTTAATGAAACTTGTATTGTAGCTTCTGACATTAAAGAATACAAGTCTGTCATAACATTTTTCCCAGATCTGGACCTTAGTGTCCAAAATATGGGTGTTAGCATGAAAACCTCCAAGCTTAGTTACCAGCTTGGACCTGGTAAAGCTGCCACCAGCCAGGAATCTATACAGTGCCTGGCGCACTGTGGTCTCCCTTGGGGGACTCCCAGATTCAGATTCCTTGAGTCTCACAACAAAGGGGAATACACCATTTCCCTTCCCTGTCCTCCCCTCCAGGTGTTCCCTCCCTGGGTTCCTGGAGAGATATACAGAAGCAAGCTCCGTGAATCTAAACAGAGGGACTCCACCCTCCCTGTTTCCAGTCCTGGAAAACAGAAGTACCGAGAGCTAATCTCTCTTCCTCCCTCACCCAGAGGGTATGCAAAGTCAGGCTTAGTAAATCTAACACAAAGAGATTTTCCCCCAACTTCTTCCTCCCACCAATTCCCTGGTGAGCTGCAGACTCAATTCCCTGGCGTCCCCACTAAAGAAAAACTCCAACAGGTCTTAAAAAGAAAGCTTTATATAAAAAGAAAGAAAAGGACATAAAAATGGTCTCTCTGTATTAAGGTGACAAATACAGGGTCATTTGCTTAAAAGAAAAATGAATAAACAGCCTTATTCAAAAAGAATACAATTCAAAACATTCCAGCAACTACACACATGTAAATACAAAAAAAACAACAACAATATAAACCTTATTGTCTTACTATCTTGTACTTACAACTTGGAAACAGAAGATTAGAAAGCTGGAGACAGAAAAATCACTCTCATAGCCGAGAGGGTACAGACACAAGACAAAGAACAAAGAACTCACACACAAACTTCCCTCCACCCAGATTTGAAAAAGTCTTGTTTCCTGATTGGTCCTCTGGTCAGGTGTTTCAGGTTACTCCTTTTCAGGTGAAAGAGACATTAACCCTTAGCTATCTGTTTATGACAAAGTCTCCTATAATATTCATACAAAAACAAAATTAGACTCAAGTGTTACTGTAACCACAGGTCTGACCTGCACAGAAAAACCCTCCAAATTCTACTGCCAAGCACAATAGGATATGTATACTGAATTAAAAACAAATATAAAGCCTACAAGTCCTTCAAAGGGGCAATGAATAAGCTAAATAGAATGAGACTCTGTTAGCCTCTTATCAGATCATAACAGCAAACCACTAAGACTGGATAGCTCAAAAGTTTATTTTCCTCCCCATCTGCATCTGTTCATGAAGATTTCTGGACTGGAATCAGGGAACTGGTACAGAAAAAAAAATCATTTGTTTTCCACTGGGAGACTGTGCTCACTGGAACTGTATGAGGTGAGTCCTTTGTCCAGTTGACTGGAAGAAAAAAAGTTATTACTCATATAACTCATCTACTCTGCAATTACTGGCAGAGAGGAAAAGAAGGAGAAGATTTACCTGGGAGCAGAAGGAAGAACTTGACTCTCCACACCAGGACGGAGATGTGAAGGGCAAATAGGGGAAATAGAGGGACATTCCCAGAGTTTAGAATTTCTTACCTGAGATTCCCCAGGTCCTAGAGTTTGAACATTAAGAGGTTGGCAAGCAACCCCTTAGGCACTCTGCAGGCTACTCAGGGCTGTAGAACTAGGATGCAAGTAGCAACCAGCAGAATGTGGGTCTCCTCCAGAGGAGGAATATTACAGCTCAAACACCTTTGATCCAGCTTAGAGAAGAAACTTAGTTAAACCAAAGGGTGTTAGGGGAGAACTTTCTGCCAGGAGGTGGCATTTGGTATGGTTAGCACATCTGCAGGTAACAGAAATTGAGCAAACTTAGGAATGGTTCAAAGTGAATTTGGCCAAGTTTCCTGCTGAGATGGCAGATCAAAATTGGGGAAAAAATAAGGTGTCGCTCAGGGTGTCTGGAGCCAAAATTTCAGTGGACACTGGAAGCAAAGGCAGGGTTGTGGCAGCCATGCTCTCAAAGGATCCTGAGAATCAAACTGGGGAAACTGAGGCACAACTCAGGGTGGCTCCTAATAGGAACCAAATTTGGGGAAACTGAGGCGTGGCACAGCGTGGCTGTGGCTAAGATTCTACCTGAAATTTTGGAAGCTGAGGCACAGCCCATTGTGGCCACACCCAAATTCCAGTGGATATTGGGGAAACTGGGGCACAGTTGCTGCAAAGACCCAACCAAAATTGAGGGAACTGAGGCAAGGCATCCAGGATACACATGCAGCAACCAGGAGCCTGTGGCATATAACAGAAGACCCTGGATATTGGGGGACACCTCAGTCAAGGGACCCTGACTCTCAGCACACGCTGAAGCAGGGCAGAGAGAGGAAGCTGCCCTTAAGAAGGAACACACTGTTACCTCAAAAGACGGGAGATGGTTTCCTCATATACACATTGCCCAGGGGTAGAGAGAACCCCTCCACCTCCCCAAGGCATGCCACACAGTGAGGTGTGAGGGGCATGAATCCTTTCCCTATCTGACCATGGGTAACTGAAGCTCATGCGTAACAGCTTACTTAAGATCAGCTTTGCATGTGGTGGGCCACCTGAATATACTTTTGCTGGCAAGAAGGGTGGATTCAATAGACTATACAAGCCTGTTAACTTTATTGCATATTGTCTGGTAAGTTAAAAGTACTGCCACCAAGGCAATTCAGGCCAAATTCAGAGTCCACACTACTAATAGTCAGTTCTTCAAGTCATTAGCTAACTTGGAATAAAATACTGGTGAAAAAACTCACCAACTTGGCTTTTAACTCAGGATAGCATCTTGAATTTAACTCTATAGGTGTCCTATAGATAGAGACTTCCTGGCACAGTCTAGAATAACTGAGTGCTGCAGAAGCAACCACCTAATAACATGAAGTGGTCAAGGAGAAGAAGTTGTTCCACTTACTATGACAAGGGAGCTGGATTTTTTGCTAAAACGATTAGATGTGAAGTGGTTAACCTGTTACCATTAAATTATCATTAGATTTAAAGAGTTAAAGCCAATTTTCATGACTTTTTAGATCTAAAATATTTAGAATATTCTTAAGTATTAAACATAATAGCAAGTAAAAAATTATCTTAAAGTGCACTATTAAAGAGTGCCCCTTTAACCTTTTTTTTTTAGAGTTATTATTTGCATGAAAATTAAGGAAGACAACACTACGCTGAGTCAAAATTTGAAAGTTTGTTATGGGAATCACATCGGTATTCCCGATATAAGCGACTGTGTCTTTGTATAAAATTGTAGTACGCAGCACAGTGGGATTCCAATCTCTGAACAATACTGGGTTATAAATATTAAATTATAGTAAGATGTAAACATAAATACTGCAGAAACTAATGGATACACCATGGAAGTGGCTAATTCAGTGTATGGAGTACTGCCTTAATCTGATCCTTCAGCACAGGTTTTGATTCAAATGGAAAGACTCATTCAACGCTCACTGAAGTTAATCAAACTCCTAGAGAGGCTGGTTGTTGCTTGGAGTGTGCTATTTTTTAAAGGCCATAGAAGGGATATGAAAAGGGTTTCAAGATAGGGAAAGAGGAAACTACACAGATCAGAAAGGACATGTGCTGTCACTAAACCATGGATGTACCCAGGTTGAGTTTACTTCTCAATACAACAAAAGTTGAAAATCCCTGCTATAAGTGCAAAATTCAGCTCAAATTTAACTGCAAACTGGTGCTTCGAGAGTTTACTTAAAACAAATGAATTTCAAAGCAGAATAGCCATTCTTTGCAAAATGAATGCAACACTTCCAACATTGACTAGTTGAGCCCATCAGAATAGTGGTGATTAAACAAAATTTTATCAGGATAACACCACATTCTACACAATAACCTAAAATTAATCTGAAAGTGCTATTGCAAAAGCAATTCTAAACACTTGTCAGAAATAGGGCAAAGCAGTTTTAAACTCTTAACCAATAAGTGGAAAGGGCAGCAATTTTACTACAAATATTGTAATGGGCTTCATCTTTTGTCAGACTCAAGGGGACATTTCAAAATCTGTAACACTGATTAAGAATAAAGGGCAAAAAGCAAAAATGGATACACAGCTAACAAATACACAAGCAGAAACTTAAACCAATCCGCTAACTGTAACCTGTCTTGCCAGATCTTTTTAACTTATTGGAAAACTTGCTCAACTTAATATTGACACAGAGATGTGCAAATCAATACACACAGAATGAGTGATATATTTTAATTTAAAGATGTTCAAAATATTGCAGTAGATCTATGCACTTAGCACATACAAATCATCAAAAGGGTTTCTTGTTGATTGTTGGAACCTATCATATATACACTCGATCACAAGATGGTTTGTTTATAAGCTGACCCCCCGAAAAATGGATAAGTAAAAATGGAAATTTTTTATAACCCATTCATAAGCCGACCCTCTAATTCAGGGGTCAGCAAACTCTGGCTCCCAGGCCATCAGGATAAGCTGCTGGTGGGTCGAGACAGTTTGTTTACATCAAGCGTCTGTAGGCATGGAAGTAAACCTAAGCAAACAAAGTGTCCTGGCCCACCAGCAGTTTACCCTGACGGCCAGGACAGCAACTGGTGGGGAAATTTTGGGGGGAGGGGAAGAGAAGCTGGGTGTCAGGGGAGTAACCTCTGACCACCCCCCCCCACAGGACCCCACCCCTAGCCTGGGACCCCCCCCACACTCTCCCCATCTCATCCCTTCCCTTCCCACCTTAGTTGAGGCGGGCCAGGTGAGGATGACTCTGGCCTAGCTGGAGCTGCTCCGGCAGGTTGGGCGGCACGGCCACAGGCTGCTCCGGTGGGCCGGGCCGGGCAGCACGTCTGCAGCTTGCTCCGGTAAGCGGGGCTCGGCAGCATGGCCGCAGCCTGTCAGACCCGGAGCTGCAGCAGCTTTGGAGGCTGGGGAGAGAGCAGTGTGGCCAGAAGCCGAGAGAGGCTGTGTCAGACCCTCTCCCTCTCTAAACCCGTTCATAAGACGACTCTACTCTCTGGTGCTTCCCTTTTTTACTAAAAAACATTCGGCTTATGAACGAGTATATATGGCAATGCCGAGACATCACAGGATGGTAAGTAAAGCTGGGAAACAAGTGATGCATATCTCATACTGCATATTCAAAAATCTCTCTTTTTTAAAATACATAACTTACAATTAAAATGTATGAAAAGGAATCCTATTTTTACTATTAGTTTTGAATGAGTTGAACTCATTAGGCAACTTTAACTGCAATGACTGGGAACATTCAGAGTTCTGTAAGCCTAAATGTGTATTTTGCAACCTATGCACCTCCTGCCGACATGAAGTTCAGACTATTCTTCACACTGTATACTTACACAGTTCCCAGTGAAATAATACCAGTTAATACTGATTTCAATGAGTGCATATGAGGAAGAAGAGAAAGGACAGAGAAAAATATCTTGCTGAACTTAATTCACACTCCCTATTTTTTTCTCAGAGTACTATAGTGCACATAGTGTCCTCACCAAACATTTCATGCCCCCCTCTCTAGCTTTTCTTAGTTTATAATCTTTTAGGTAAATTGGCTTCAGAAATGTTTAGACAATCAGTAAAAAATAAATAAATAAAACCACCACCAATGACCACAATTTCACTTTCTAACACTTGCATACACATATCCAAAATCCTCAATGCACACAGGAACAAGGGACATTTTTACTAATTTATGTATGGTTAAATTAAATGCTCTCTTAATATGCCAGTACAACATGCTTATGGTACTTATAACATCAAAGGCGCTTTGGGTAAGAGGAGGGATCTTGAATTATATTTTCTGTATCTGAATTATACCAGTGAGATATCAATAAAAAGCACTCTTTTGGGGAAGGAATAGAAAGTAATATCTGCAAAATTCCAGACTGCAAGTATAGTTAAAGGGCTGTTGAGTGACACTTAACCATTCGTAAGGTATATATTATCTTCTGTAATTTTCATTCCTCATTCTTTAATACTCAAGGATAATTGTGCTAAAGCAAGATCTGCGATTCTTAAAATTTCTCTTGGTGCTTATTCCACTTGTGAAATTATAATCCTAGATTTATGAAATAATTGCTTGTTTTAGATATAAATATGTCTCCAATACATCATTATTTACTACTTGAAGTCATAGGCAGAAACAGCAAAATGTTGATTATGTACAAGGGTAATGCAAATAAACCAAAACATGAAAAAACACAAATAGCCCCTATTAAAAAAAAGAATAATTTCCAAATGTAACTATTTTCATCTTTACATTCTCAATTCTGTTAAACTGAACTAACATTTTGATCATACCAAATTAGTGCTAATAATGCTTTTCATTGTTCATTTAGCACGATGGTTACATTAAATCTGTGATTCATGAAAGTAGGTATGATTATTACTATTTCACTCCTAAGTGTAGAGAGAGACCAGGACTGAGGAAACACACTACATTACTTATAAATAAAGTTCAATGGCAGGTTTCATTTTCTCCAGAAGAAGAGTGAGCATGTAAACGTGAAATATATACTGCCATTATTTTTATAGGTAATCTCAAATTATCTCAAAATCCTGCCAGTGCAAACTTCAACTTCACTAGTGAGAATACTTTAGTGATATAAACGTACCTCTTCTTAAGGGGTTGGGAAAAAAGGCTTTTTATTTTTTTTTAAATCTGGGCATATGTAATGGTTTATTTATTTATTTAGTTTTTTAAAAGGCATTCTTAGTATTATCTGTGAAGCTGCATGGAAAAACAAAATATTATATAAAAAGGCAATTCTAATTCTGTGTCACAAATTATCCTTATTTCTCTTCCCCTACTCTTATTTATAAATGGAAATATGAAAGAAAAGAAGATCCTTGTTTCCATTAGCTCCATCTGCTCTTGTTGGCTATCCCCTACTTCAAGTTACAATCCTAATTTGTGACCTCAGATGCAGCTGCTGTGGAAGTGTTTCTGCTGCCAAAAATCAAAGGATTATGACTTTAGATGGACACTAATGGGTTTAACGTGGCTTGTGTAGTCACGGCAGAGCGCTGGCAGAGAGCTCTCCCAGCACTCTAAAAAAAACCCACCTCCACAAGAGGTATGGCTTCCAGTGCTGGTGCACTGTTTATACTGGCGCTTTACAGTGCTGAAACTTGCTGTGCTCAGGGGTGTGTTTTCTCACACCCTTGAGCGAGAAAGTTTCAGTGCTGTAATGTGCCATTGTAGACAAGCCCTAAGCAAAAGAAAATCAATGTGATCTGTAAAGGTTTTTATTTATTTTCGTATTTAAAACCAAACTTTAGTGTTAGCTGCTGCATACGTAAACTGAAATATGCACATCAGCAAACATGCCATTTTAGTTAACATTTTCTTCCCAGTATGTTTGAATCCAGAAGCTGTAATTGCCCCAACAACCTGTCTGTTTCTCTTTAGTAAAAGAAAGGGTGAATGAAGTCTCTCTGACTACTGTTCAACAATTCATTAAGGTTCTCTTTTTAAATTATTAATATGTTTCATACCTTAGGTTGAATAAAGTCAAAAAAATAGGGTTCTGGAAGATTTACAGACAGTAGACCAAGTCAGATCATATAAAAGTACAGAATAAACTGATAGGTATGGAAGAAACTTCACAGTTTGACTAGAACTTATTTTTTTTAAAATGCTCAGCCAGTATGCCCAGGAGCTCTGAGTTCTGTAGCTGCTTCAATAGACGGTTCAATTTCTTAATTTGGGAAGGGGGGTGGGCAGTGGAGGGGGTGTTTCACACCAATGTATGACAACATATTCAAACGGTGATTAATAGCTCCGCTGAATTTTAAAGCTAGTGTGGTTGTAGCAAATGGTGAAAGCTTAAGCCCATCAACTAGATCTTTTTTTCAGGAAACACACTGCAGAGGCTAAAAATACACAGAAGACTAAAGAAAGTTATTTTTAATACTAAAATTACATAACAAATATTGCATGGCATAAAGTTTTAGTCTTGGAATGTCAAAGCACTTTATAAAAAAGATACTAGAACTACTTAAGTGCTGTCAACTCTGAGGTGGAATAGGTCTGTCTTTTGTGTCTACATAGAGAATAGCAACTTTCAGATCAATGCCTCAAAAGCCTGTCCTCCATTGGCTTTTGAGGCATTGTTCTTTCTTGGTTTTCCCTCCTATTTCTCTGACCAGTCCATTTGGTGAGTGTTCCTATTTCTTTCTTACTCTTTCAATGGATATTTTCCCAGGTTATGCCTATGCCCTCATGTTCTTCTCTGCACACATTTTCTCTAGGTGCTCTTATTAACAAGAATGGCTTAAAATACTACCTTTATGCAGATGAGTTGCCAAACTACTTCTCCATTGAAAACCTGTCTCCATCCATCTAATCATGCAACTTTGCTTGTCCATCTGACATCTCCGTGGATATCAAACCAACAACTTAAGATCTTCAAGGCTAAAATAGAGATTTAGATCTCTCTCTAGATTTCCTCTCGCTATTTCTTAGTCATATTGAATAGATTTTGTGGCTCTCTCGCTCTCTTTTTATTTCCTCCACACTGCCATTTCCAGGAAAGAAAAATAAATAGTCACAATTTGTGTGTCAAGTACTAAGGAAGGAACCTAAGTAAATCCTAGAAAGTTACTTCTTCAAGGAGTCAAATAAACCCAACCCTGACAACTCTCACGCTTCCTTAGCTTCCTATACGGACACATGGAGCTAACAAGCTGTCTTGCATTAATTTTGTTGCTCTCGATATCCTGTATTCCTCCTTTGTATGCTGTCTTAACAGACTGTAAACTCTTCAAAAAAAGCAATCTTTTCTTACCTTGTTATAAAGTGACAGCATACAAAAAAATAAAAACAGATTACATAACTTGCACCTAAAAATAACTGGCACTCTATACAATTTGGTAAGGATTTCTTTTTTTAAACTCTGAAAATGTGCTTGGTTCTTTACAATTACTAAAGAACATACCTTTAAATTCAAAGTCTCTTTTAAAAGATCATATTTGCCCAGAAAACACAGCCTAGCCACTATTCATTGAAGTTTTGTGCTCCTACTTTGAGGGCAGAGACCACAAATGCTGGTGTGTGTACACACACACACGCCCTCCCACCCCAATATCTTCTTGTCTTGTGTTTCATAAGATATGCAGTACAGAACTATTTTCTAAATGGAAAAGGGATCTAAATAAGACTTTAAAAGATATTACAAAGAAAAGGCTTTGATCCTACATGGTAGTCTGCCCAGGCAGAGGTCTGAGCTAGTAGATCCCAAAGCAGATCCATGTAAAAAATAACAAACACTGATTTTTGGTGGTTTTTTTTTTTTTTTTTTTAAAGCAGACTATTAAACAGTGCATTTCTAAATATTTTTATATTACATGTCCAACTGAAGGTGGTATTTAAATAAATAGTGTGAAAATATGACACCTCTCAGAATTCATTTAAGTTTTTACAGAGTTCAGTGTGTACATTTATTAAAATGGTTAGAAGACACATTGTACAGATTTACTAAAATATACCCAAAAGAGCTCTCTGCTTGTTTTTGACAAAAAAATTACAAGAGGAATAATAGATCAGTAGTAATCACCACTCTATGTTAAGATGTCTCCATTTTTAGCACATAGGTGTATTTTCTTCCATCTCCTCTATATCATAACTACTTTACTCACTCTCTAATACCACATGCACTATAGACCCTATTCTGCATCACTGATTTTAAATTTAGCCTATAAAAATAATTTTGCATACATTAAAGACAACAATACATGAATACTGACGTAGTAATTCAATCTCAAGGTTTGTCTGACAGAATTCAAATTATCACTTTTTAGGATGGTAGCCAAATCCTTCTGAGTGAATTCGTAAACTTCCATTGTGCAGGAGACCCTATATATAGCTATATATAGATAAACTGCAAAGAGTACACTTAATTAAACTTTTTTGCTGCATGGGCAAATGGCATTCAGTAAGTTTCAGGAATCTGGGGATACTGTGTGATAATTATATAAAACCATTTTAAGAAAATTAACCCATTATTTCATAACCTGCATCATACTCACACTAACAGCCCTCACCCCTTTCTACATAAAACTTATTTTCTTCATATATTCATACAAGAGAGCAGCATATGGTAGATAACGCAGAACACTCGTAGCTGGGTACAATCCCAAAAGGAACTTTTACCTGAAAGGGACAAATATCTTCAAAATAGGTATGTGATTAAACATACTTTGAAAGAATATCTTGTGAAAAGACAATGTGAAAAAGCTAAATAGGTTTTCTTAAAACAGTTTTTACTTATAAAGTCTTTAGCTTTTAAAAAGGGAGACTGTTAACTTAAGCTCCCAACTCTTGATTTTTTTTTTTTTTAAATGTCAGGTGGTACCAGGAACTATTTTGGATTAAGTTTTTAAAAACTGATTTTAATGGTATCAGTTGAAGCTGCATCTAGATAGATAACAATTGTTATCTGCATACATGACAAATATGCTTACTACTGCTAATTCCTTAACTGCTAATTCAGTTTCCCCAAATTATACTTTCACAGAAAGATCATTTAAGTAACCTTACTAGAAAACAAAAATTAAATAAACCAAACTTTTGCTTGCTCTGTTCCATTAAAAATATTTATTTGTTTTGTTTTAGACTTAATAAACAAACCACCCCCTACTTTTAAACTGCCACCCATCCTTGCCTAAAGCGTGACCAATAGCTCAGGATAAATTGCTTGTAGGATCTCGGCACATGACAGACCTATATTTTGTACCGTGTGATCTCACCATACATTCCAAATGTGATGATTACTTTTGAGAAAAAGAGTCAAAGCAGTCACAATAGAAAAACAGAGTGGGATCTCAGGAATGGCAAAAAAGGATTTGGAAAATCAAATTAACAAAAAATTACCATTGTCTCTACTCCCTGAATGCAAGAAGAGACATTGGAAACTTCAGCATCAGTTCACAGTGCCACAAGACAGAGAGTAAGAACCTAATCGACAACAACATGCATTGAAGATGGATAATAAGGTAAAGAGTGTACATAAGGATGCTTAAGGGGCTGCTTCACACAATTGTAAGGGAGAGACATCACTTCTCTCAGCCCAAGAGATCAAGGAATGAGTCTTGACATAAGGCAGTGCCTCCTAAACTTCAATTCCATCATAACTGAAGCTCAGAGATTGTGCAGGTCAGAGAGAACAGAGATATCCTGATGAATTTTTTCTAAAATCCTCTTCTTCTTCAGTGGGACTGAGAAAACAAAACTTTTTCTGAACATGAACCTTCCTTCTGAATGATTATTTGAGAGGCAAGAAAGGAATCTTTCTAGGGTATCAAAGTAAATCCCAAAACAGTAGTTACCATCCAGCAATCTGTTGTGTGGGTCCATGCCAGGAGAATGTGGAAGTTTAAATACATAATAGTAATATCACAATAAATTCATTCCATGAAAAAAACCCACTGTGATGGGTTGTGTCCCTGACACAGGCCCATAAGGGGTTAATAGAGTCCTAGAGAGGCTGCGCAGGAGGCAGCCAATTAGAGAGGGGCTGCTAGGAGCAGCCAATCAGGGCTGGTCGGGCCCATATAAGAAGAGCTGCAGAGGAGAGCAGCTTCAGTCACTCCCTGGAGCGTTAGGAGGACCAGTTGCCTTGCAGGCTGAAGGTAGCAAGCACCCTGGACAGAGCAGTGCTGCAGGAAGAGACCCGGGGAGCTAAAGGCAGCTCCTGGTGGGCTGCAAGGAGCTGCAGGCAGAGGCCCTGAGGCAAGGACAAAGAGGGTGCTGGGAGCACAGAGAAGCGGCCCAGGGAAACCTACTGAAGAGTTAGAGGAGGCGCTACAAGTGGCGGCCTTCTACAGGGTTCCTGGGCTGGGACTTGGAGTAGTGGACAGGGCCACCACGGCCCCCCTGCTCACCACTAGGGAAGTGGCTAAACAGTAGACTGCAGTCGCCTCTGAGAGACATGGCTGGACAGGGACTGCAGAGATGTCCCCTGGAAGGGCTGAGCACCAAGTGTGGCACGACCAAAGGGCTGTGTCACTGAAGAGAACATCAGTCCTTGGAGAGATATGGGTCCATGAGCAGAAGAGGTGATGGGTGGAGCACCAACAGAGCAAGAAGCACTGGTTAGCAGAGCTAATCCCCAGGACAACCAGCAGGCGGTGCTGAACTGGTGAGTGAATCCATCACATCCAGCCTATAAAAAGTATACATCAACAACATGCTCCTGTTGTACGTGAGGAGTCACTATTGAATTTGACAGGACAGAAAAACATAGCAAAGCAGAAGGAAAGACAAAAGAGAGACACACACAATGGTGAAGTATAAAATCTGAGTTCTCTTAAATTTGTTCACCTGGAGGATTTTTGTTTTTATTTTTAAAGAAACTTACCTGTCTCAAATGACTAAATACGTAGCTAGCTTTCAAATGATGTAAACAATACGTTAAACTGCGTTAGTACAGACAGCCAAAAAAGTGTAAGTTAACTAGAAAGTGCAACTCAGAGGAATTACTGAACATCAGAAATGTTAGTGAATTCCATTGAGGCATAACTGCTTGTTCAAGCAACACCCAATTATTTGTTGTGCTTCCAGTACACACTAATATCTTGCAGAGACAATATGAGCAAATTAAGGTGAGATTAGGTCTAAGGTAACATAGTGTAGAAGGAAGATATTAAGTACTTGATCTCTAAAGATTTTTAATTACAAAACCCTTCCCCGCTCAGCCCGTGGACAGAAGCACTTACTGATAAAGTTTGTTTGGTCAGTCTGCATAGCATCTCAAATACAAGATGTAAGTGTTTTGCTAATATTTTTAATAGCCATGTTAATCAAGGATATGGACCTACGTACACCACACAACTCTGGGCCTTTAACCTCCTTATCAAGAATGATCCAGGCATCTGGAAATCTAGACAAGTACCACCAGTTTCCTTAGAATGATTAGACATACTTAAGAGGTGTGTGTTTTAAAGATACACATAAAGCTTTAAAAGAAGTCAGCTTTGAGTGAATGTGAATCAGGCATTTTGCCAAAGGATAGACCATTAATGGTTTCTATGATGACTTCCTCAGAGAGGGACCTGCCAAGACAAATCCTCAGAGTTATACTAGAGAGATTAAGTGAGGTCAAAAAGTCCCACCTCTCCCTAGCTGTGGGCACTTTACCAGTTTAGTAATTTTGATAAACTCCGAAAACATTTCTTTCTTTACGTTTAATTAATCTGGTACCCGCAAATTTTCTAACAGCTGGTATTGCGTTTTGGCTGGTGTCTGACTTGATTAGCTTTGTAAACAGCCAACCAGTTCTGTCATCCTACTAGAATAATCTGTTTGCGAAAGTCAAGACCATTTGAGACCTTTGGGCTATGTGTACACTGACAGCAGAGTTGGCCACTTACAGCTCCTCCAGCAAGGCAGAGTAAAATAAAAAGGACATGAGATGTACCTGAACCTGCAGGTTGTTTTTTCCTCCACCTTGAGATTGAACTGTATCTTGAGTTTATCTTCTCCTCCTTTGGAGGCATAAGAACTAATTGTGCCCCTAATATGATTTGAAAAGAGCATATAACATAACAGACAATACCTCAAGGATATAATTTATCTCTATGAAATAATGAGTCTGAGCATCAACATGTTCCCTAAAAAGCCTATATACAGAAAGCAAGAATTATTCTCCTTCCAGAACAGCACCTTCTCAACTGATCTTCATGGACCACCATGAAATCTGTGCGACTGGATATCTGAGTGGTATCTGTTTTCACTTTTACAACTCTGTCTAACAAAGTATTTGGCAGGAATAAGCTGTCCCACCCTAAAGAGGCTGGTGTGAGATCTTGATTAAAACAAGTTCTATACAGTAGAGTGTTGGAATTTCTACATTATGTTTGAACATTGACTTTGTTGTATTTTAAATGACTCAGACATGCTTCAACTTTTAAACAGGTGGTTTATATAGGACAAGATACCTCTCCGTTCTGATTCGAAAAGAAAAAGAAGCTGAGAACATTTTTTACCTAATGTTCATACTAGTGCATGAAAACCCTCTCACACACAAAAAAGAATTGATCCACAAAGCAAATATTGAGTTATTACTATGATGGTACAATGGTATATAGTAAGTACTCTGTTATACAAAGGAATTAGAAAGCCCTGATAAGTTTTTAAAACAGTTACAAAGTTGTCCTATATTTAAGACAACTTTGCCAATTTTGGTTGGATATATTCCTGGAGATTTCATCACATGACAATCTTTAATCAAAGATTAATCTTTAATTCCTGGAGATTTATGGCCAATCCTTGACTGTTGGCAATCCTACCTATATTTACAATAGTTAAACCAGCAAATTCATTTACAGTCTTGCATTTTCTGCTTTTTGTTTTTTTTTAAATTTATTCCGTAAAATATTCATTATGCAACTCCACTCACATTGATGTGTCCTTCCTTCCTTTCCACCCATGATTTGCACCTTTGTTCCTGGCATTTCCTACGCCTGGAACAGCTTTACTCTATCTGTATGTCATGCATCCTCACTCTATTACTTTCAATAATTCCTCAAAACTCAATTTTCCTTGCTTGTCTTTGCCCCATTAATCCCACACTCAGGTGTTGTTCACTGCCACACCAATACCTAATCATGATATGTAGATATTTAAAACAATCCAAAACAGGACAGCTCAACGTTAAATTAATAACAGAAAAACAAAAATACTCCCACAGCACAAATCTCCTTATTGTTCCTTCCTCACTGACTCCCTGTTATGCTGCAGTGCCTTAGAACTCCTATATCATCTTCCATACTGCAAAAGGCTCTGCAAACACTGCCTCCTACCTCCATTTAGAATCCTACTGGGACTCTTCACAGGACTGGGGCATTACATTGTTAGCTCCTTCGTGCAGGGATTTTGTCTCCTTATGTTCATAAAACACTCTATATTAGAAACACAGAAACTAGGTAAGACTGATTTTGAAATTACAAAATGGTAGTATTAATCTAATTTGCTCTTCAGGCACTTTATAAATACAACAGTTATTTTACAGACCTAGATGTTTTCATTTTATTAGTACACCATTATGTGAATAGAAATATGCTAATTAAGGATTAACACATCCAGGATGGCATTTTACTTCCATACCAAATAAATAAATAAATATCAACTTTTAAAAAGACAGCCTTGAACATATTGATACTATTTTTAGATGAACAGGTAAGACCTGTAATTAATGTCTGATCTTTGCTAAGAAAACATCTGTGTAATTAGTAAAATTAATTAATTCTAATTCACCCACACAAATGATTTTCTTATCTCTGAAATCAATCATTTCAACACCCAAGATGCTATCAGCTAAACAAATTTTCCAATAAGTGATACAGTAGATCAAGTTCAAATTATGAATGTGTCATTTTTCTTCCCAGTTGTGTCTGAAGTGTTTGCTAACATTCCCCTGTTGTGTCAACATTTTGACATTTAGAGTATAAGCAAAACATGATCCGGTATTATGGAAGCTACAGTATATATCTAGTAGTAATTACATATATTGCCAAGCTTTTCATCCGCAGTTCTTGTAAAAGAAAACAAAAAACTGGGAACTGTCGTTAGTAGTATTAATGGGCTGGGAACGAAGAAAATGTTTTGATTGGAGGATTTTAAAAAAAATAATGTAAAACTACCTTCCCTACAACTTTTTAATATTTATAGAGAAGTGCCATTTCCCTCCCCACTTTAAATGCCAACATATTGGAGGTTCCACCAGGAAAATGTGCTGAAGAATGAACCTAGAATTTCACACTACAAGTGTTAAATCAGTCATTAGAGGACAATTACAAGATTTCTTAAAAGAACCAGCACTTTTTTCAAAACATGTTTTTTCCATCTGAGCTAATTTTAAACATTTTAAAAACATTAAAAAGTGGATGACCATATTTTGGGAGTGGTAAGCACAGGAGAAAATTTTCTATAGTGTTACTGCTGTCTCACTACTGTGAAAGGACAACAAAATGAGGTTTCTGTTACTTCACTATGTATGATCACAGCTGGATCCTAATTCAAAGGGGCATTTCTGCTTGTCTGTATTAAAATCCTTTGACTAAAAGCTACATATTTGCTCATTTGCTATAATTGTTTCATTTTTCCTATTTGAATCAAGGAAAAGGTCTGTGGCAAAAATCACCTTATAACCTCGTAAGTGCTTGTTTTATGAATCTGGCCCTTAGTCAAGAAGTTACATTCAAAAGTCTTTTAATCACCTTCTGATCAGAATTTACTGGATTGTATCTAAGTTCAAGTTCAAGGGTATTAAAATGTGTAAAGGAGACTTTGAAAAAATGGCTGGGTTATAGATTTTAACTTCTTAACTAGAAAACTGACTCCAAATAGATTTTCTAATTTACAATGAATCAAAAGAAAAAACATTAGACCATAGCAAAAGTGGCACAAATGTATCAAAAAGCAAATGAATAAACATTTGAGAAGATTTATTATTAGAAATTGTAATAAATTTTGGAAAGATGAATTGATTTTAGTTAAAAGGTATAACTGACAATTTATTGGGCGGGAAGATGCATTATTTTCCAATTGTTATCCACCTACAGTAAAACTGATTTGTGTCCTATTGTATTTTATGGAAAAGGAGAGAGCAACTTTCAGTGATTTAGATTAAATGTATTAATCATAACCAAGCACTGTGAACTATATATCTACTATTAAAGAAGATTTTTGACATTTAATTCTGTAGCAATATTTTGGCTCTGTACCACTCTTCCTAAATCCAATTCCTGCTACAGTTGGCAGATTTCTCCCTTTTAATTTTATGAGGCTTAAAGTAGCATTTAACCACCCATGCGGTAAATAATGCAGGATTAGAAATATTTAGTGTTTTGTTTCCCTTTCAAGAGTACTAATCCATCAAACCCAAAAATATTTTCTTAAAAATTTCTGTATTTTAGTAATATTTAACATTAAATATCATAAAAACCAAAACATTAAATAAAGTATCAGTCTTAATACATTTGTTTCCCTAAACCATTTTCCCCTAAAACCACTGTAATAAAAATGAAATAAAAATCTCACTTAATAGTGGTTAAGATAAAAATCAGATAGTGATTAGCTTAAATGCCACTGAGAAAAGCAGAGTAAACAACTCACAATTCTTTAACATTGTTTCTTTATCATGCTGTGAACAAACTATGATTATACTGTCAGACTCTTAAAAATAAGATACTTATTCTAGTCTTCCAAACAAAAAAAATCTTAATGTAGACCAAAATATATGTTCAGTTTAATACTAAAATGGTTGTCTGACTTTCTGGAAAAATTCAGTTTTTGTTGCAGTCTCATTCTTTTTGTGTTGCTCAGACTAGTGTATTTGCTATAGAAAATCTGTCTTATGATAACCTCTTTCAAGTAATAATTCTTAAACTTATTCTATATACTGTAAATTGTCTTTAATGTTTCACAAACAATTATATATGATTACAGTTTGTTAAAAAAAGTTGAAGCAACACGGTACTTAAAAAACCCCACATTTCTCATTTTCTTTTTTTTAAACTTAACTATAAAGTAACATCTAAAATGACTAGGCTTGAAAGATTAGAGAAAAAAATTATATTTTCTTTATGGACTGGACAGAACTCTAATCTGACCTTGTTTCTTTCTTTTCCCTGCATTGTCACTCAGTTTCCCCTGTTTATGAAGGTATATCACAAAGTAACATGGGAGAATAAACCATTCTTTAAAAAACAGAATGACTGTAAAAAATACTAATTTTGAAAGACTCTCAAGTCTTTTGAGGGCAAGGTGTAGTACCTGGTACTACTTTTAACTCAGTTGTATTCAATTTCCTATATTTCAAATTAAGTGTCCCTTGAACATCTCTCAATAAATTGGGACATATTTGTACAAAGAAGTTTTCTAAGCTTGCCAGTTTCATAATTTGGTTTTACTGTATATCCTATCAATAAATAGTAAGAAAGCTTTAAATGTTATGTAGAAATAAGCAAACCATCTGGATAGTCTAGAAATCTGATCTAAAACTATTCCCTTGGAAGGTCATTTTAGAAAAGGTTTTAATATAAACAGGAAGGTTGACATAATGGTTATTAAACAGATGACAGTAAATCAGAAAATGAATGGATGAATACATATTTCTCAAATCTGAGAATTGAAGAAAAGTTAAATTTCCTTGCTTAAATAATTTCCAGAGATGCCATGCCAGTGTTACAGCAATACAGATGCTCCCCATTCGAATTTTGCAAAAGTCGGGAACGTATACCCAAGAATTATGTGCCCAAAAAAAGCAAACGGAACAGTTTCCCTAAGTGTGGATTTGCGTAAGTCGGGTTTGAGTAACCCAGGGAGAGTCTGTAATGAAAATAACTCAAATAGCTATAACTAAGTTATTCTGATAATTGTAAATGGTGGTTTCCAAAATCAACAACAAAAAAACATTCAGACAAAGAACGAAACAGTTAATCTGCAGAAAAAATAGACTGTTCAGAAGTCAGTTTAAGTCTGTAATTAACTCAAAGGACTCAAATTGCACGGGGCCAAATAGAGCAGTTTTTTTTAACTGCATTACCTATTTGTATTTGTTTTTTAGCGATCCATGGTTACAACATGAGTCTGAAAACTTAATGAAAATTCATATGGTGTCAGTACAGAAAACAATGATATTAATGTTTTAAAATACATTATTCTGACATTTCAAATGGAAAAACCAATGTATAAAACCAACATACAAATACTATGCTACAAGGATTTTCCACTTTCCAGTGACAAACCTTCAAATCTAGGATTATTAGTTTACTAAGAGTCCTCCATGTAATTACCTTTCCTCTGCATGGTTGCTTATTTATCATACATTCTTTTTAAAAATTACTATATCAGTCTACATAATTCTTTATTCTATCTTGATCTTTGCTATTGGCTAAATATATTAATATAAATATATTAATATAAAATAATATTCACTTCTGAAACGCCTTCCATCTGAAGATCTCAAATGGTACAACCATTAATCAAATACATCTGTAAGCCAAGGAAGGAAGGAAGGGCCCTATTGAATTCAAGTAAATATCACAGCATCCACTACTGGTAAGCAGAAACTGTTTATCAGCACATACCAACCCTCCACAAAATATGAAGAACACCATATCCCTGAAGTTGCAGGAAGAATTTCAATAGGCAGAATGGGTTACCAGTGCTGGAATTTGGGCAGGATAGAAAGATTATCACTCCGTATTAGCCACTACCTCAGTTTTACATCTGGTCTGAAAGTTGTCACCTTTTGCAACATAACATCTCTAAAATGACATGTTGTTATACTGGTTCATTGCTGACTCGGGGAAAAATAATGAATCGTCTATCTTACTGCGTTACTGTATGTTCCTTGGAAGTCACTCACACTGTACGCACCCTGACTGAAGCAGCTTAGCTTGTATGATATCCAGAGCCACTGAATAAAGTGGTATGGCAGGTGGCATGGACAGTAATGAAAAGTCCTGAATGCCAGTCAAGGCTTGACAAAGACACCCTCTGTGGTCCTGGGAAAGTCACAACTTCTTCCTCTGTTTCTGTAAGATAGGTAAAAAACTGACCTACCTATCTAATACAGGAGTTAAGGATTAGATGTTTGTAAAAAGGGCTCTGAACATTACTCCTGGGGGAATTCTACACCAAAAAATTCAATTCTGCAAAATTCTGCATATTTTATTTGTCAAACTAAACACAACATAATCATACCAACTTCAATTACTTTGATAATTTATTTCAAAATACTTGTCAGCAAGTATGTTTGTAACAATACAGACAACAAAGATTCAAGATTTTTCTGACAAATAGTCCTTACCAAGCATATTAAGACAGAACTTTGTGTAATAATAATTCATTTAAACTACAATACAGAAACATATTTCCTTCATCCCTCAGAAGCAGTGCAAAGGTTGGGGGAATCTGGGATAATGGAGGAGCTGAGGGAAAGGGAAGGAGTCTCCAAGTGAACCTGGAGGGTTATTGGGGGTGGTTGGGAGAAGTATGGAACAGGCTTTTGGGGGGCAGAGATGGGGAAGGATTGTTAAGGAGTTGGGGAGCCTCCCCCATGCAGACCCTGGCTGACTCCTTGCCTCTCCCATACAGTCAGGCACATCTGCCCCTGTCCCCATGTCTCCCTGTAGCCCTCCTCTCCCCTACACCTCCCTCCTCATGTGGTCCCACAGCACCCTCCCATTCAGCCCCTTGCTCAATGCTATCATCCCACTAGCTCCTGTGCCCCCACCTCAATCTGACCCCCCTCCAACCCTTCTGAAGGCCACTTGGTGTGACCCCCAGCAGCCCTGAACTACTGTACATGCCCAGCAGCCCTGTGTGCCCTGTGCTGTCTGTCACATGTCTCCTCACCTGGCCCCGCTATGAGAAAAGTAGCCTCTCACCTCTCCCCTCATCTTGGGCTGTTTGCTCTCACTTGGAGCCAGCTACCTTCTCTTCTGGCACCACAGCAGCCCCTGGTGGGCAAAAGGTGTAATTGCAGTGCCTCCAGCAGAATGTATATTCAGCTGTGGGGTGGGATCTGCAAGGGACATGAATACTGCGCGTGTGGAGTAGCGGAGAATTTCCCCAGGAGTAGAACATGAAAAAGGCTACATAAGGCCCATGTTTCATCATTATACATTTGCATTACTGTTTAAAAATTTCTGGTGGAGCGATCTCAATCCTGAAATCCTTTGTCATGAAGTAGTCGCATGGACTTCAATTACTTCCATGAATAAAGACTGCAAACTTGGGTTCAGTGACCGAATCCCAGACAAGTCAGTACTAAGTAAGTTAAAGATTAGTTTCAGCCTTAAGGGTGACTTGTATTTTAAAAAATTAAACAACATAAAGAACTACTGTACATGCCAAATGCAAAAAGTTAACAGGATGCAGCGTTGTTGTAGCTATGTTGGTCCAAAAGTTGACACAATTGTTATAGTCAGGAGAAATACAAAGTGGGTGAGGTAATATCTTTTATTGGACCAACTTCTGTTGGTGAGAGAGACAAGATTTTGAGCTTGCACCGAGCTGTTTTTCAGGTTAGCAGGGGGATTTGGCTCAAAGAATTTTAAACATGGCAAGAAAAAAAAAATCTACTCTGAGGGGGCAGTCAATTTTCATTTGCTTCAGTGTTTGGGAAACAATATTTAATTTTATATATAAAACAAACACACACACACTTTATTTGGAAGCCATGTTTAAGTCTGAATTTCACAACTTGTTTCCTAGGTCCTTCCTCTCCATTTAGGCTTATAGGATGAAATTTTCAGTGGGCCTGAAAATTAGATCTACAAGTTTGTGGGTGCAAAATGGATGCACTTGTAAATGTTTGCAGGTTCAGTTAAGGACATGCACTGAATATCTGACCCTTAATATATCATTTAGCTTTCTTTACATCTGAATAACTAAGGTTACCCACCCCCCCAAAGAATTATAGTAGAAGAGCATTTATCTCATTTTATCTCCTGCATACTATTTTGTAGCATGCGTGTATTGCACACACATTAAAAACAGTGTATAATAAAAATATACACTGTAATATATGTACAAAAGCAAAAATATAAAACGGATATCGCTTTAAATCACAATCAAAATTATGAAACATTCTGATTCCCAGTTTGGATATCATGGCAACACATCTAAGGCTCCTTTTTATAAAAGAACATCTGAAGCACATGACATCTAATCAAATCAAGAAAAAAGTATCAGTAGCTCAGCTGCTAGTACAGGTCTGGAAAACAAAAAGGAAATGCATAGGAAGACCATACTGTAATAAAATCCTTGGAGTTCTACACAGTATTATGAGTATGGAAAGCATGTGTTTCAACAGGCCTTGTCTAGATTTGGCATTTTAGCCACTAGTGGCTCTATACCAGTGCATAACTCCACAGCAGATAGCCTAATGCAATAGAACCTCAGAGTTAAGAACACCAGAGTTATGAATTGACCAGTTAACCACACACCTCATTTGGAACCAGAAGTACGCAATTAGGCAGCAGTGAGAGACAGAGAGAGAGACAGACACACACACACACACACACACACACACACAAAAGCAAATGCAATACAGTACTCTGTTAAACTACTGAAAAAATAAAGAAAAAGCAGCATTTTTCTTCTGCACAGTAAAGTTTCAAAGCTGTATTAAATCGATGTTCAGTTGTAAAGTTTTGAAAGAACCATAATGTTTTGTTCAAAATTATGAATATTTCAGAGTTATGAATGTCCTCCATTCCCAAAGTGTTCGCAACTCTGAGGTTCTACTGTATCATCCTAAGCCATTATTTGTTCCATGCAGTTTATCACTGCTTGAAACCAGGGTAAACCTGCACCAAACAAATTACAGTTTATATTGGCTTTGCCTATACAGTTTTGTGGTTTGCCCCAGATCAGGTACACTGGTGGCTGGCTACTGATAACTATAGTCAAGAAAAATACTGAGTGTACATAATGCCAAAGTTGAAAGTGTGTTCTCCTAGGTTCTAAGGTTTATACCTGAGATAAAAATGGATTAACAGAAGAGCACCCTCTATTTCTTTAGTGGATTAGAAATCTAATACAGCACCAATACAAGGTAACCATATAGCCATTTTACAGGGGTTGCCAGTTTTCCTCAAAACTGAGGGGGGATTAAGAAAATATACTCAAGAACATACGATATCACCAGCCTCTTGGGAAACAGACTTGCGTTTTTACAGAAAAAGTTCAAGTGCCAGTGGGATAGGTTAGTACTGCCAGAGATACTCCATAACACCAATGGGGTGTGGACAATTGGCCAGATGTGCCCAAGGACCCTCCCCTTTCTACAATCTATCACATGTGGAAATAACTTCCCATCAACAATTGTAAGGAGCACTGAAGCATGCTTCCCCCCAGAGAAGCCCAAGATAGGCCCAAAAAGAATGACTCAATAACATCTTTTCTCAGTCACTAGAGCATTGTATCTTTAACATTTCACAGGAACAAAACCAAAGTGCAATTAAGTTCTTTACCAAGGGCAAATAAGTTTCCCCATCTGTAAAATAGACCTAAGACAGAGATCAAATGGTCTTCCCAGCATCACAAAATAAGTCAGTAGCAGTTTTTGGAACAGAACTCCTAGTTCTTGGTCCCCATATACTAAAGATTAGAGCACACTAGTTTTCTATGTAAAATCCTCCAATTGACTTTCAATTGAAAATTTAGCTCATGACTAATATGTTCTTGTTACACGCTACTTTAACTTGTTCCACCTCTTACGGATCTCAAGCTTTTCTGATATCGGGTATCTGAAGGCAAACAGGAAGATAGTGAGTTCTACAGGCCATCAGAATAATGCTACCAGCAACTTAAAAAGGCAGAAAGCCAAAGTTGAAGTATTTTAGGAAGTGAACTACTTGTAAGGTTTCTCTGCTTTACCAACAAAAGAATAAATGACTTCTTCTACAATGTCAATGTCTAAATGAGGCTCTGGGAAATAATCTGAGAATTTAAGCCCTTTTTGATACTGTACTAAAAGAGATTTTAAATGAGTTTCCAACATGGCATTAATATTAGGCTCCTAGAAGAAAGTTAGTGTTTAATATTTTAAATAGTAAATGATTTGATAATTACTTCAACAATTGAACTTTAACCAGAATATCCAATATGAACTTCACCTGCTGTACAAAACTGATGATTTTAGTAATTGGTATTATGCAGCTGTGCTTAGAAATATATTTTTGTATCTCAATCAGTGCTGCATGGAAAGGCCTACCTGCAATTACATGGTAATATAGAGTCGTTATCTCTACAAAATAGCTACTAACTGACATGTTAGTCAGACTTACTTTTTGTTAAGCACCAATTGCACTAGGTGTTTTATTGGCATGTTTAAAGACACTGTCCACATCCTGAGCTTACAAACTAGGTAGACACCACACAAAATATAAGAAAGGGGAAAAAAGCAACCTGGCACAATACCAAGAAAAAGTAAAAAAGTCTTATGTAAACTTTACATATTATTCTTCCTTTGCCTTCTGTAATCACAATACATTCCCAGACCCATGAGCGAGAGAAACCAGATTATGATTTCACTGTTGCAGACTTCAGTATACAAAATAACTTTAGAATACATAAGTGGTAGGGAAAATTAAAATTCAACCAGACCCAACCTTTATGCAAATGAGTTAAATGTATATTGTAAATTTTAAAAGTTTCATAAGTGACCACTATTTCAATTTATTTAAGAGTTAGGTCTCCATTGGTTAAATGGACTGACTCAGAAGCAGTAATGGTTTGTGGTGACCATGGAGGAAATTGAGTAGAAGAACATGTTCCATGCATCATTAAATACCCTTTGGTGCTGCATTAAAAGTCAGTTGAGTAATGTGTTACTTTAACTGCCTTTAACTTTATGATTTTTCACTGTATTTTGGAATTGATTTAAACAAAAATTAGTGTTTGTTAGCAAACTGAATTTGGTATCCGATTTTTGTGGCTATTGTTTGGCTCATGAATTATGACCTCAGGGGAGCAGAGAAAGGGTAAAGTACTACTTCTGCTTGTTTGCAGGATCACTGGCACAAAAAAGGCCATTGTCTCCCTCAGACATGACTAGTAAGGGTCAAGGTGGGTGAAGGAAGCCAAGTGACAGAAGATGGAGAGATTTTTTTTAAGCTTTCAGACCTACCATAGTGTATCTAAAACTCAAGCTACTTAAGAGGACCGCCTCCTACATTTTAATCAGTAAAGTTACAACCGATTCTTATTCTGACACTGTACTTTAAACCTACCTGCTTACTATTTGAATGCAGCTTGTGTATCAGTTTGAGAACAATGGATCTATGGGATACAAGGAACCATTATAATTAAAGTTAATTTTATGATGGGTCAACTAAGCTGTTATTAACACAGATTAGAAAAAAAATCTTTAATAGTATTCTATTGGGCTCTCATCATGACAGTCAGAAATGATACCTAAGTAGTAGCTCAGCTATGTCAATGAAAGTGAATGCTTTAAGGAAAATGCATTTCAGAATTTATTCATGGTGACAGGTGCATTTTATTTTGTTAAATATACTTCTCATTTGAGAAAAATGGGTACAGTTCTCTTTTAATCATGACACTTACTACTAGATTCTCTCTCTCAAAACCTTCTCTTCAGACTTACAACCCTCAATCTTTTTTGTTCTTTAACTGAATTTTTTAATACCCAAATGTATGTTGTAAGGAAATATTCCTTTGGATAACAGACCCCATTATAGCTCTACCACCATTTCACACAATTTTCATGTTATTTTAACCAGAAACGTATCTTTAGAAATCTCTAAAGAAATTCTATCAGTTCTTCAATTACAGAAACATTAGGAGCAGAAGTACTTAAGTTTGCTCTCATAAAAATTCTCACAGCAAACAATAAAAAGTGTGCAAATATTCCTGACCCAACCCCACATAGAAGAGTCCCTCAAAATCATGAAATGGCACGCAAGAGATGTGGGCCTCTCCGAAGCTGAGCTGGAGGTTTTTTCTCTGAGCACACATCATCTCAAGGCTTCTGCTAAGATTTTCTGAGAAACCTGTGTCCTACTTGGACCATATTTTAAAAGAGAAAAGCAAAGAAACCAAAGGAAATTGAAGCAGAAGTGCTCTTCAACCAGATCTTGAAGAAACACACCTCTCAAATTTAGCTTTCCTCATTTATTGTGTCTCCTGAACAATAATGACAAGACCAGATAAGAAATAATGATGTTATGGCTATATTCAAAAGAGCTTAAATACCATAGCAGGATTCAGCCAAAAACAAACAGACTAACAGTAGCATAGCAGCAATTCTGAGTGAGCTCAGGGCCAGAAATAGGCTTAACTTAGTATCAATTTCAGGACCAGGGACTAGGGCTAGCGAGGAAGATATGGCAGAGCCCACAGGAAGTGCAGCTTGTATAGGTCAACTCTTTTTACAGTTTAGTCTACTGCTGTCATTTCCCAGATGCCACACCAGAAAGAAAGCAGAGTTAGCAAGAGGCACAATCATACTTACAGAACTCAAAGCTCATCACAATTACTTCACTTTTCAGGGAATAGGCTATATCTGAAGCCAAGGGCCAAGAGCAGGAGCACTGATATTTTAACATTCACACTCATTTCACTAGAAAACTTGCACACAAAATGATGAAGATATTATATTAACACAATGATCACCAAGATGAGCAAAAACATTTGAAAAGCTTTATTTCCCTCAACAGTAAGAACTGTCAATTTCTAGTACCTTCAGTTCATAGTACCTGTTTTTTTTCCCCAATCAATTAAGCCTTTTACTGACATATTAGTAAGAGAAACTAAAAATTAGACATCTGGAATTGACTGAACAAAAACATACCGTTTTGATCCAGTTAAGGAAAACACGATCCACCTATTAGTATGATAGCAAAAATATGTAATTGAATAAAGAGAAGCAGAATTTGGATTCACAATTCTAATAAATGTGTATGTCAGACTCATTTCAGTACTTAACAAAATGATGCAATATCTTTGATAACTTGATGGGGATCCGAGAGATAGTACCATATGTGATGATATAGCTAGACATAGTACCCTGAAAACCTGTAGTATTAAAGAATTAATATCAATGACTTGGATAATTGAGTAAAGAGTGCGCTTATAACATTTGCAGATGACACCAAGTTGGGAGGGGTTGAAAGCACCTGAGTACAGGATTAGAATTCAAAAAGACCTTGATAAATTAGAGAATTGTCTGAAATCAACAAGATGAAATTCAATAAAGACATGTAAAGTACTATACTTAGGAAGGAAAAATCAAATGCGCAACTACAAAAAGGAGAGTAACTGGCTAGCACTGCTGAAAAGCATCTGGGGATTAGAATGGATCACCAAATGAATATGAGTCAACAATGCGATGCAGTTGCCAAAAAAAGACGAATGCCATTCTGGGATGTATTAACAGGACGCAAGACAGAGGAGGTAATTGTCCCCGCTCAAGTCGGCATTGTTGAGACCTCAGCTGGAGTACTATATCCAATTCTGTAAAAGCAGCAAAGAGTCCTGTGGCACCTTATAGACTAACAGACGTTTTGGAGCATGCATCCGATGAAGTGGGTATTCACTTTGCTGCTTTGCTTTGCTGCTTTTACAGATCCAGACTAACATGGCTAGCCCTCTGATACTTGATATCCAATTCTGGATGTCATACTTTAGAAAAGATGTGAATTAATTAGAGAGAGTCCAGAAGAGGGCAATAAAAACGATAAAAGGTGTAGAAAACCTGAGGAAAGAAGAAAGGTTACAAAAACTGGACATGTTTAGTCTTGAGAACAGAAAACTGAGGGGGGGACCTGTGAACAGTCTTCAAATATGTTAACAGCTGTTATAAAGAGGATGGTGATCGATTATTCCCCATATATATTGAAGGTAGGCCAAGAAGTAATGGGCTTAATTTATAGCAAGAGAGATTTAGGTTAGATATGAGAGAAAACTTACTAACTATCAAGGTAGTTAAACTCTGGAATAAGCTTCTAAGGGAGGTTGTGGAATCCCCATCACTGGAGGTTTTTAAGAACAGTTGGACAAACACTTGTCAGAGATGGTCTAGGTTTACTTGGTCCTGTCTCAGTGCAAGTGGCTGAACTTGATGACCTCTCAAGTCCCTTCCAGACCTGTAGTACTATAGAATCATAGAAATATCACTCAGACTCACTATATTTGAATTTAATATAAGAATGCCATGCATTGATATAATGGACACATTAAAAAATGTGATCAGAGTAAGAAAAATCTAAGTATGCCAACTTCCACTGAACTCAGCGGATTTTTACGTAGTACACCTAAAAAAAAATCTACTATCAAACGCTGATATGTAGCATGAGTTACAAAAAATAGGCTTATGCTATTTTTACATGTTTTGGAATTAAAACATGCCTAGTACAAACATGAAGCACTTTAAGTAAAAGATTTAGCATACAGAAAAATTACAGATATTTATAATCCTTAAAAAAAAAGAACTATGTTAAAAATGTTGAGGCTGCAAAGTAAAGCAATCAAATCATGAAATGCCAAATTTAAGGTTAAAAGAACAGGAGTACTTGTGGCACCTTAGAGACTAACAAATTTATTTGAGCATAAGCTTTCGTGAGCTACAGCTCACTTCTTCGGATGCATAGAACGGAACACAGAGACAGGAGATATTTATACATACAGAGAACATGAAAAGGTGGAAGTATGCATACTAACAGGAAGTTGTCGCTATCTCTTTGTGTTTACATATTATAATATAGTAATTTAATCAGATGAGCATAAACTATTTTTCCAATAGGACCCATGCTTATTCAGTGTGCAGGTTGGACAATGCGTAGTGAATAGCAGCAGTTTAATGTTTATATTTTTTCTCACTGTTCAATATATGATGCAGAATATCAAAAACTAGATTTTGGCATCACTGAATGAACCAGACGAAAGAGTCAGATCATTAAAAAAGTGATTCAGTTCACAAAAAGCAGTACACTAATGAGAGAAACAGAGAGACCGTTTACAATTTGTTCAAATGTAAGAACAGGCCCATCAAAACGTATGTCTGAATATTTTTCTGACAGCCAATCTGTGTGCCAAGTTGGGGCTAATGTAAATTAAAAAACACCCAACTGATGCACAACAAATGTCCCACCCCAGATTCTCAGCCCCCATGTAGGAAACAAGATGTGAAGAAGGTAATTCAGTATTACAAGAAGGTGCTACCCCAAAAATACAAAATGCAACAGGTAATTATGACACAGCTGGAGATCTTACATTTAACATGAATTTTGTTTCCTTAATAGAGGAAGATCACAAAGTATTACCATAACCAAAATAATTGCCCTTCCACAGCAGCTCAGAAATGTTTTCAGGATTTCATTAAATACCATGGTTTTGATTCTACAACGGAATTTCTGTTGGTAGACCCGTGCATCTTTGCAGAGCCCCATTGTCTTGAGCTCTGCAAAGATACAAGGGTTCATCTGCACTGAACTTATTGCAGGATTGGGGCCTACGTTACAATGTATCTGTACTTTGATTAAAAATGTTCCCTATAAATGTGTGTTATACGCTGGCATACCTCACTGTAGAATGTCCATTTTCCCCCCTTCTTCTTTTCAAGTCTATATCACTGCTCTTGAGCAGACATCACAGACTCATCTCCGTTAAAAATGAAAGAATTAGGTCACCATCACATTCTGTTCAATGGGTTGAGTCTGCAGTATTCTTCTTTGCTCAGGATATTAATCTTTCTAAAAGCATTCTAGCTCTTCAGTGTAACAATCTAACAGCAGTAATTACTTCTTGTTCTGTGTTATTAGATGTTGCAGGTATTAAATGATTTTTTTCTTTATGTCATTGGATTGGTGTATTTAAAAGATTCTCTTTGAAAATCACCTCATTGACAAACAAACAAACAAACAAACAAACAAACAAACAATCTTGTGTGTTCTGACATGAAGAACCAAAATTTCCAAGTTGGATGTGATGGGTGTGCCTGCAAATATAACCAGACACCCAGGATGCATGCAGATCAGGAAACTGTTCAAGCTAACAGCTAGCTGTACATTTGCCCAATATCTATATCTATATCTATTATCTACATCTACATCTTTGCAGGGCATTTTACCTCCTTTGAAACTGGCTCTGGGAACATACCACACAGTCCGAATATTATGTAACAATAAATTTACCATCTAGAGATAATTCAGTTATCTCTTTCTTTAATGAATAACATGCAGTTGTTATACAGGAAACTACTTTATTATTAATACACATGAGGTTCTCCTTATAACAATCCACAACTTGTACCAGAAAGCAACACATCTCTTGTTATATGTACACATATGCAGTATTTAATCACCTTTTTACTATTTAGAGGGGAAAGACAGTTTCTAAGGTGGTTAAGCTATATATCATCAATACCATGAAGCTAACCTATCAGTTGTAATAGCTCCTATAAAATACCAGGGCGAGATTGCAATAAGACTTGAAAATGGGCTACAAATCCCAGATATGCTCAAGTAAGCAGTGAACCAAAAATAAAAATAGGTAGATCTGAAACCAAGAACTAGACAGCATTCATCTAATTCATGACCACTAAAGGTAGAGTTCATAGGCCAAGGTTTTAAAGTGTCTTATTCAGCTCTGAATGGCAACTATTGGACAAAGATTTCAATTACAAAATTTCCCTTCCAGTACTGCTTTTCTATGCTCTGTGTACGTAATACCTTTTACAGTTTCCATCGTCATATGATTCTAATGAAGCAATTAACAGTGTTCTCTGATAAAGACGTTAGAGGATGAGGCTGAAGGCCTTAGAATTTATCATTCTAGGATATGATTATTACCAGAGAGAACCCTCAAGTTATTGTTTTGAAATGAGCTCTCCTTGCTCTCCATTCACCTCTCAACTCCCATTCTGATAAAGAATTACAGCTCACTTCAATGAGTTTTTTTTAAAACATTATTTTAAAAGCTGTCCCTACTCCTCTTTTTTTCACTCTCCCTCCAGAAAGAGTTTTCAAACCCACACAGCTTTATTTGAAAAAAGCAAATTGGGAGTGGAGTGGGAGAGGTAGTGATATAACTGGTCTCTCTCTCTTCTTTATCAACGTTATTGTTCCTACAACTGAGGGGACGTTTAATAACAACATTTGTGCTTAGAGGCTCTGGGGATTTTGTGATGTGCCTATATGAGTATTGGATCACTAACTTCATTTTAACATATGGCCTTAAAAAAAAAATACGAAGTTGAAGGTGAAAGAGATGAGAGTTCTCCACAGAAAAAATGAACAGTACATTAATCCTATGTGCCACATATACTTAGTGTCAGGTGCATTTGAGTACCTTATCAGTTTTGATGCTCCTTTAAAAAAAAAAGACAAGTTAAAAAGTAGAAAATAATCTCTCTACAATGTGATTTGCTTTAAATAAATATCCCTTTTTTCACATACATCTGCCATATACTGAAATTTGTATTTTTCTTTGACTTTCCCCCCCTACAGTTCATAATGTAAAGCATTAAGGAACAGTCTTCTAATTAACAGTTTGTTTGGATCATTCCATTATAATATCATAGTATTGGAAGGCGAAGAATTAAAAACAAACAAACATAAAAGTGTTAGAAGAACTAGTTTATAGTAGAGTCTTACCATTCTAATTTGCACACTGTAAAAGAATGAATCCCTTCAGCTATATACAAACACTAGGATATCAATGAAAGAGGAATATACATTTTGTTTTTGTGTTTTTGCTTTGTTATAATAATGGAAAAAACAGTTCAAATTAGTTTGAACGAAAAAAAGCAGGCCTACCAATGCAGCTGGGTTTCCTGAAACCTTTTTGATGTTCCTTGCTGGCATTCCATGAAGATGACTAAATCTACTCTGGAAACCTACAAGCAAGCATTAGAGCTCAGTTTAAAAAATATTTTATATTACAGACAATCACATTCCTAAAGGTACAATAGGAGATGGGAACCAAAAGGAATACAAAACGTTTTTTTTGAATAACAAAGAATATTTTAAATTTGTTGTTACTTTTACAGATGCACCATTTTGTTTTGTTTCTAAAACTATTGAATTATTTTATGAAAGCTATTGAATTACAAGTTTAGGGGCTGATTCTGCAAACTCTGACCCACATAAAGGGTACATTTGCACTGCATCAAAGGTTGCAGATTTGCAGTTTGTGTAGATATACCTGTGCTACCTTTAATCTAACTAGCTTGCTAAAAACAGTAGTGAGGACACAGAGGTGTGAACTTTGGCAAAGTCTGCACAAGTGAGTACATGGGGGTGGGGGTGGGGGTCAGGTGGCTTTGTGCAACCCACACTGAAGCCTGAGCTGATGTTACAGCACCGTCACTCTTATTTTTAGCAACCTAGCTAGATGAGGTATGTCCCAACTGCAATGTAGATGTTCCCAAAAAAGTCCATTGAAGTCACTGCAATCAGTGGGACTCCTTGTAGGAGTACAGGTTTGCAAGATAAGGGCTTAAGAAAAATAATCAATTTTGTACCTCCTGAACTTTGCAATCATTGGCAATTGTATCTCTCATTTCCAATCTTAGCACTGCTCTAAAAAAGATTGTGAAAATTCTCAAACTAATGAAACTCTAAGATCAAGACCAACTGCCACACTCTTTACATATCAGATGCAGACTACAGACATCTCTTCATTGAACCCAAGCTACTATATTATTCTGCCTTTGAGCGTTACTGACCTCTCTTCCCTGAATGGGACATAAGAGGGAAAGCACCAGTTAAGATACTTTCAAAGACTGGATCAGGCAATTCTTTCTCCAACTCCGTTGGGTCCTGTTCCCACCAGTGACCGACCCCAGTGATTCCACACGCACCGCCAGATTCATTTTCATGAAACCAGTCACTCTGCTCATCATCACCTGTGTAAATATAATAAACCACCCCATCCCCAAAAATACAGGTTTATTATCCACAGAAACCACACTTGTAATTACAATTTTTTTTTTTGCTCTATAGTTGTACTGCAATTATTTGTATATAACAACTCTGCTTGGAGAATAGGTTTTAATAGCATGACAAGTAATGCCATCAATAAGAACACATGAAATGTAATGTTTTAGAACCAATTTAGAAATGTGAAAAACAATAATAAACTGGTTAATCCTTTGGTGATTACTGCAGGGAAATCCATGTAAGTTACTGCTCTTTTCCCATTAACAAAAAACAAGCCTTAATATCCTGCTGGGAATTAAAAGGTATAAAACTGTGAAACCAGTTCTTTGCAGCTGATAATGGTATATAATTAGCTTAATTTCATGATTTGTATGGCATGTAAAAGGGGGAAACAATCATGAACAGATGTGACTAAATAAAATTAATCTGATTAACTTCATTAAGAAATAAGTTTTGAAAAAGTTGATTTTAAATGAAAAGTGACAGTACCATGAAATATACTGAGAAATACACTGTATTGCATTTTGAAGTTGGTCATTTTAAAAAAAAATTATGGACATTTTCAGTAAATATTAGACAGATAATGGCAAAAGAAAGAAAAATTCAACATTATACATCAAAGCCTGCCTTTAATCTGATGTAAAAAATAATCCCCTCCCCCTACAAACATTTAATTAAAGGTGAACTGCTATAAAAACACTCTTGTACAAACATGTAGAGGTAATAAAAGAGAAGAGTACAGAGCACTGTATTTTAAACAAAAGTTTGATACCATCATTCTATCACTGAGGTCCTGAGCTGCTAATTCCCCACTTACTTGCCTCCATTTAGTAGGAAATCTGTTAAATCCGACAATATCCTCTTAAGACTTCACTAACTGTCTGTAAATCCAGGAGTTTTAAAAGAAGTATGCTATCGGACTGGTACCATCATAACTATTTCCACGTATAAAACTGTACCATGCCTTTCACACTTTTATATCCGCAAGACTACATGAAACACCCATTACATGAATGTTTAACAAACATTTAATATGTATGAGCTAAAAACATTTAAGGAAAATTATTCATTTAAATTTGTTTAATTAAATAGATAGGTGGCTTTACACAGTCAAGTTTATGTCAGCCACAGAATAACTTACATATCAGATGTATTTTGTGAAGTATCCAAGCATATTTTAATATGGGATAATCTGTAAAGCGATAGGCAATTTGTTACTTCCACTTTGATTGTGCTAAATGTTGTTGTTACTCTGACAACAAAAAGAACACATTGTCATGAAAATCCAAGCAGAGCCTTGAGGAAAAGTGGAAGAACAGATACCATAAAAATCCACGATTCAATTTTGTAATTCAGACATGAGGCAATTCCCCACACCAGGCCAAGCACAGCACTACTGGCTGAAAGTGCTGGTTCTGGCCTGGCTGAGTCCAGTGTTGCAAGCATATTAAGAAGAATCAAAACATCTCACTGGTCCCTTATGGATTAAATCATGGCCTTAAAATCCTCAGTGGTATCTACTAACACCAAAAATGATAGGTTCCAGAAAAGAGTAAGAGAAGAAATAAGAGGGAAAAAATGCCACAGTAACACAAGCGGAGAAGATGGGGAAGTAGGAGGAGAAACCTGGAAACAGGGATTTTTTGTACACTTAATGTCTATCAAGGAATTCAGCATATTTCCAAGGACGGCGCTTCCATTTAGGTCCCCTCGGGCGCTAGGATTTGGGAGGGCAGCAGACTGCTCCGGTGGACCTCCCGCAGGCGTGCCTGCGGACGGTCCGCTGGTCCCGCGGCTCCGGTGGAGCATCCGCAGGCACGCCTGCAGCAGGTCCACTGGAACCGCTGGACCAGCGGACCGTCCGCAGGGACGCCTGCGGCAGGTCCACCAGAGCTGCAGAACCAGCGGACCATCCGCAGGAATGCCTGTGGGAGGTCCACCGGGACCGGCGAGCCGGCCCTGCGCCTAGGGCGCCAAAAACCCTCGCGCCGCTCCTGCATATTTCACTCTCCCAATTCTCACATTGGCACACATCTATTTTGCTGTAACTTTTCACAAAGTCTGCCCTCATTAATTCTATCCTTGCCTTCCTCAAGGTCAAGCTGATTTTCTCTCTATGCATCTAATCCATGATGATCCTCAACAGAGCTAGAAGAATAGTTGTGGACAAAAGCATGAAAACGTTCATATTTCAATCTGGCTCTATTCAAACCCCTTTCATTTAGTTTTTCATAAACTTTTGTACTAGTGAAATTTGTTCAAATATTTGGTTACAGAAAGTCAGTTAAATGAAACAGCCTATAACTAAGAAATCAAAGTTGTAACAGAAAAAAAGGATTAAGCAATACTAAAAATGACTTGTAACTCTGCCAAGCTCACGCCTCAACTATTGGGACTGATTATTCAAATTAGGCTGATGTCTGGTATGGAGAAAAGCAGATTTTCTTGTACCCAGATTTAAGTTCAGAAACTATGGAAAAAACCAAAAAATGAATGGATCACTGGTGGTTAAACATGATTTGTAAACAGCAATCTGTTGCTCAACTTTTGTGATCACAGAGAGTAACTACATATTTCCATCAAGCAACAGACTGCACTGTAAGTTCTTCAGCATTAAAGAAACTGGTTACTACTGGTACTCTAATAGTAGGCAGAATACTCAAAAGGAAGTTAAGTATAATTATTCTGCTTATTAGGAAGCTACCGCACAAAGAAATTAAGTAAGTTGCTCAAGGCTACACAGGAGATCCATGGCAGAACTCTGAACAGAACCTGAGCCTCCTGACTTGCAAGATGTTTATTTGGCCACCTACTCATATCTATATCTTTGACTGTTTAATTATGGGTATGTCTAGACTGGCAGAGATCCCTTCCCTTCAGAGAGCGCTGAAGGGAAACCACTGTTATGTGTTTACACTGTCAGCTGCCTGCGCAACAGCGTGTTCATACTTGCAGCACTTGCAGGGGTATTCGGAGCGATGCACTGTGGGCATCTATCCCACAGAGCATCTCTTCTGCCTCTAAGAGTAGGTTGCAGGGCATCCTGGGTCCTGTTCCAATGTCCCACGATGCACTGCTTCACATACCAGCAATATGCTTCCATCTGCATTTGGCACCATCTTTCAACAGTTTGTGTACTGTGCGCTCTGCCTCTTCGGTCTGCAGGAATGGATCCTGCGCTGTTGACCAATATGCTGCTTGCTCTCACTAACGTGTCATGAGTGGCAGTAAAGTTATTCCTTAAATTACAAAGGCAAGAGGAGTTTGACATTCATCTCGCCACATGTAGTAGCTACAACACGAGATTGCTTGTGCATTCACGGAGCTGATGACCACAGTGGAACGCTGCTTTGGGGTTCGGGAAACAAGCACTGAGCCGTGGGATCACATTGTCCTGCATGTCTGGGATGATGAGCAGTGGCTGCAGAACTTTCAGATTAGAAAAGCCACATTCATGGGACTGTGTGATGAGCTCACCCCAGCCCTGCAGTGCAAGGACATGAAAATGAGAGCTGCCCTGCTATTGGAGAAGCGCATGGCGACCAATCGGTTTACACAGTGCAGCTGCTAATCAGTTCAGAGTGGGAAAGTCAACGGTTGGACTCGTGTTGACAGAAGCGTGCAGAGCCATAATCTCATCCTGCTCCGAAAGACCATGCCTCTGGGCACATTGTGGATGGCTTTGCGCAAATGAGCTTTCCTAACTGCAGAGGGGCAATAAATGGCATGCATATTCCAGTTCTGGCACAAGACCACCTAGCCACCAAGTAAAATAATCAGAAGGGGTATTTCCCTATTGTTCTCCAGGCGCTTGTGGATCACCATGGACGTTTCAAGGACATTAACGCAGACTGGTCCAAAAAGGTGCATGATGCATGCATCTTTCGGAACACTGGCCTTTTCAGGAAGCTACAAGCTACCTTCTTCCCAGACCAGAAGATCACTGTAGGGGAAGTCGAAATGCCCATGTGATCCTGGGAGACCATGCCTACCCTTTAATGCCATGACTTATGAAGCCATACATGGGGAACCTTAGCAGCAGCAAAGAGTGATTCAATAAGCAGCTGAGCAAGTGCAGAATGTTGAGTGTGCTTTTGGCTGTTTAAGGGCTCGCTGGTGCTGCCTATATAGGAAACAGGACCTGCTTATGACAATATTCCTATGCTTACAGTCGCATGCTCTACACTCCATAATATTTGTGAAAGGAAAGGTGAAAGTTTCATTCCGGGCTGGACCGCTGAGGCTGAGTGCCTGGAGGCTGAATTTGAACAGCCAGAGACCAGAGCTATTAGAGGGGCACAGAGTGGGGCCATAAGGATCAGGGATGCCTTGAGGCAGCAATTTAAAGCTGAAAGCCACTAATATTTGTTGCTATGCTCAGGAGTGCAGTGCTTGTAATGCTAGAAGGTGATTGTGATTGGTGCAGACAATGTACTGTGAAGCTTTAAGAAAATTGCCTGTTGCTTTGCAGGACTCTGTTTGCTTTCAGTTGATGGAATAACAATTACTTTCAAACCAAAACAATTCTTTTATTAAAAGACAACGACTGGAGGAGACAAAAAAATTAGCACTGTGGGGGATGGGGGAAGGGAGGGTCCCAGAAGGAGGCGAGGTCCAGGGATGGTTAAAGACTTGGGTATCTCCAGTTCAGTGGAGCGGATACTGTACTTCAGTAAGGCTAAACTACAGAGGGACAGGTGTTGAATGCAGGAAGTCCGCAGGGCTGGACTGGGACAGGGCAAGAGTGGAGTGCAGCAGATACAGACTACAGCCAGAAGGTCTACTCCCATACCCCAAAGACCACTATTTAATATAAAGCATCATAAATGCCATGAGGCACTTCTAAGCCATCTGTTAGATCCTAGAACAACAAAAGATTGAGGCCTCTCCTCCCTTCCCCTCCCGTCCCCTGACAAGACTGCTGCTGAGGAGGAGAGTGGAGCTGTTATGGTCCTATTGAAAAGGGTTGCAGATGACACGATGGAAATTAAGTCCACCATGTTCACAATGCTAGCTACAATTACATTTGACTCGTCCCTGTTAAATCTGACTGGGTTTGTAAGGGAGGCTGAGGGACTTGTATCTGGCACTGAAGATCAAATCTAGATATCCAGATTCAAATTCAGCATAATTTCAGTGAGATCAGCTCCTTGAAAACAATTTGGAAACCTTTAAGATGATCCTTGTGTAGTAATTTGCAATTGTGAGGGTTCTGGAGGGGGAAGAAAGGGGAAATCCCTTGAGTTTGTCCCCCACCTCCGTGCAGAGATTGTAATTTACCAGAGGCATACAAGTATCTTGCCCTAAAGCCTGCCCTGGCACTAAACCAAATGCCATTATTGTTCATTTCCTGACATTTATTGTTAGTTTATTATGTAGAAAGCTAGGGAGAAGAATGAATGCTGGAATGCTTTTAATCCTAGGATTATGATTTTTCAGGACCTTGCGGGACATAGTGTGGAACACAGGGCTGCTTTTAATAATGCAAGGAACATGACTAGCTGCAAAAAGGCCTTAAATATCATATACTGTTTCAAGCCATGTTCCATGTACAGCATAGAGAAGAGACCCATGTCTTTCAAAAGTCTTAAGAGTCAGAAAACTTCCTTAAAGGACTCCAACAAGATTAACTGTCTGTGTTCACTATATGCTCCTGTATTAAAAAATGGATTTGTGGTCCCTAGTGAACTCTTAAAAAGATTTGGTCTAACTTTTTTTTTTTTTTTAAACAAATGTTTAATTGGTTCCTGGCAGATGGAGATTGAAATGCTGCCCTCCTTTCAACTGCCTGCCCTCCTTCCTTTTCTTTTCCTTTCCCTTCCTTCCTATTCCTTTGCTCATCTGTTCTTTTTTCCCCCTCTTCTCTTATTTTTGGAGGAAAATTGAATAAAAGATTTTTTTAAAGGCAGTTTATTTTGACAATACTGAGCCAACATTTTAGCACACCAAATTTTCTCATAGTTTAATTTAGGCATTTAATCATTCAAGACATGTAAAAAAGTAATCATAGCAGAATGGTCTGAGTTAAGTTGTATGTGCAACTACAAGTCCCAGCATACTCAGTGGTATATCAAAAACAATACTGTGCGTCAGAAACCCTACAATTAGGCAATACTTCATAAACATTGCACCCATTAAATGCAGAGAAATACACAACCTATGACCTCTAATCTAATCTTGTTTTAACTTAGTGCTGAGGTGGGCAAACTACAGCACGTGGGCCAGATATGGCTCGCCTGCCATTTTAAGCTGGCCCACGAGCTACCTGCTTAACTTTTAACAAGTTTGGTTAAAATTTGCAGGAGATAATGCTGCCCACTTCTTGTTTACAATGTCACCAAAGAGAGAGAACAGACATTCACATGGTACTTTTGTAGCCGGCGTTGCAAAATATTTACATGTCAGATATGCTAAGTATTCATATGCTCCTTCATTCTTTGGCCACCATTGCAGAGGACATGCTTCCATACTGATGATGCTCGTTAAAAAAAATGTCTTAATTATATTTGTGACTGAACTCATGGAGGAGAACTGTATGTCTCCTATTCTGTTTTTCCTGCATTCTGCCATATATTTCATATCATAGTCTCAGATGATGGCCCAGCACATGTCTGTTTTAAGACCACTTTCACGGCAGATTTGACAAAACTTAAGGAAGGTACCAATCTGAGATTCCCAAAAATAGCTATAGCACTTGACCCAAGGTTTAAGAATCTGAAATACCATCCAATATCTGAGAGGGACGAGATGTGGAACACGCTTTCAGAAGACTTAAAAGAGCAACACTCAGATATGGAAACTACTGAACCAGAACCACCAAAAAAAATAAAATCAAACCTGCTGGTGGCATCTGACTCAGATAATGAAAATGAACATACGTCTGTCCACTCTGCTTTGGATTGTTATCGAGCAAAACCCATCATCAGCATGGACGCATGTCCTCTGGAATGATGGTTGACGCATCAATGGACATATGAATCTTTAGCGCATCTGATACGTAAATATCTCGAGGCACCGGCTACAACAGTGCCACGTGAACGCCTGTTCTCACTTTCAGGAGACATTTTGTAAAAAAGAAGGAGGCAGCATTATCTCCTGCAAATTGTAACCATAATTGTTTATCTGAGCAATTGGCTGAAGTAGGACTGAGTGGATTTGCAGGCTCTAATTTTACATTGTTTCATTTTTGAATGCAGGTTTTTTTGGTACATAATTCTATATTTGTAAGTTCAACTTTCATGACAAAGAGATTGCACTACAATACTTGTATTGGTGAATTGAAAAATACTATTTCTTTTTTTTTTTACAGTGAAATACTTGTAATCAATAATAAATATAAAGTGAGCAGTGCACACTTTGTATTCTGTGCTGTAACTGAAATCAATATATTTGAAAATTTAGAAAACATCCCAAATATTTAAATAAATGGTATTTATTATTTATAAGAGTGCGATTAATCACACGATTAATTGTTTTAATCGCTTGACAGAGCTAATTTGTTCTAAAACCTCATCTAACGATACCTCAATCTGTGACAGTTCTTCAGATTGGTAATGGCTCAGGTTTGGGAAATCTCCCTCACATCCTCAGCTGTGAAAACTGATGCAAAGAATTCATTTTGTTTCTCCACAGAAGTAACTAGTCCAAAACTTAAGAGATTAAAAACGGTGATGATCTGTTGTGACATTATCTTTCCTACACAGAGCAACAATTAATCTCACTATCTTCTAAGAATGCTATTTTGGAACCAATACTTTCCACTAGAAACCCTCACAAAATAGACACAAATAACTGATAAATATCAAGTTGCAACATGAAATGAGAACAAAGAAAAAATACAATTCTTGAAATAGAGGTCAAGCCTGCAAAATTTATAGTTATAATCCTCTGCAACTCAATTAAAGTTATTGTTGGAAAGGATCACAAATGATAAAACTGAATGGCTATGGACTGAAAAAAAGGAATGTGACACCACTGGAAAAAAACTACTACTTATTGACCAACAATGCCCCCAAGAAAATAATTATATGAACTAACCCTTGCTTTACAATGTTTTCAACATTGGAATATATGAAGAACAAATAATACTCGGAGGGATATTTCAGATCAGAAGTAAACGTCATTTATGTCCCAGATTATTTTATACTGGGAAATACAGGTGTTTTAAAAAACAAATCAAACACAATTACACCAAAAAAGTAGGTTAGAACGCCAATCGTTTTAAACTTACAGTTAAGACATTTACAAAACCATAATACAACAAGTATCAGAGGGGTAGCCATGTTAATTTGTATCCACAAAAACAACAAGGAGTCCGGTGGCACCTTAAAAAGACTAACAGATTTATTTGGGCATAAGCTTTCGTGGGTAAAAAACCCACCTCTTCAGATGCAAGGTTAATACTACAATTAACACTAGCCTTCTGGTAGCTCAATACAGAAGGAAATTACAAGATAAACAGATCTCTCTGGTCAAGAAACAAATAGGAATGAATTATATCTTTACAGACAAATAGCTGATAAAAGAAAATTGAACAGGCACTTTCTGCAGAGGATTTGAAGGATCTAAAACAAACCACTGTGAAAAGTTCATGTCCCCCGCAAGAAAAAAACAACAATGAAAAACCATTGTTATATAATCTTGCACACTAAGCCTTACAAAACAGAAGAAAAAAAAAAAAAAACAACAAAATGCTGAAGGGAATGCCATGATACAGGGAACCATATTCTATCTCTGGAAATGACTATTTGAAAAAAAAAAATTCTGCTCTGAAGTCAGAAAAAACTTAGTCAACTGGTATTTCAAGGATACCCTAAATCCCTCAAAGAAAAGTCCTATGTTAACTGAAGCAAAAAAATATAATTAAGGCCCAAATATTGCTTGTCTTACTTGTATGAACAAGGCAAGTAGGACTTGGCTCTATGCTTTGAAGAAATCCCACTATTAGTAACATTAGTGTGGAAGGATGGAGCAACTGGCACAAACTGATTAAAAACAAATTACTGAGAACTTTTGAGAAAAAAAGTATATATATATAGCCTTTGTATAACCAAACTAATGTTGTCTAAATCTGTAATATTTTGTTATTCTGCAACCTGATGCCCCCTTTTACTGTTTAAGAAAATAATCTGCACTTTCAATAAATCCAATAATCATTTACAAAAAAATTTTACTAAAAAGGGGATTAAGCTATACTAGATTTAAAATACAATTAAGATGGTTACGCATCTGAATTGAAAAGATGGTTTAATATATTTCACCACCAGTATCTTTGATTCATAAATATAGTAATCTGCTTTCTGATGTATGCCAGCACGATAGCCTGGGGCATTAGCTGCACTTTAAATTACAGGTGGATTTTTACTGAAATCACACTGTCCAAAGGAAAAGTAAAAAGTTTAATATGTGTAGGAAATCCTCAGTGGGGAGAAAACTCTCTAAATAATATTGGGCTTTTCAGTCTTATTTTGGATTGATAAGAGACACTTAGTCGTTGTTCAGAGAACTATTGTCACTATATCCAGCCCTTGTTTTTTAAAACATTCTGGATAAATGTGGGAAGGGCTACCAGTCTCTTGTGAACTTGTCAGATAGAATACTGAAAAGATTGAGGTATGCAAGATGTATTCAATACCAGGCCTGGTCTACACTACACGTTTAAACCGAATTTAGTAGCGTTAAACCAATTTAAACCTGCACCCGTCCACACAACGAGGCCCTTTATATCGATATAAAGGGCTCTTTAAACCTGTTTCTGTACTCCTCCCCGACGAGAGGAGTAGTGCTGAAATCGGTATTGCCATGTCGGATTAGGGTTAGTGTGGCCGCAAATCGACGGTATTGGCCTCCGTGCAGTATCCCGCAGTGCACCGTTGTGACTGCTCTGGAAAGCCATCTGAACTCGGATGCATTGGACAGGCAGACAGGAAAAGCCCCACGAACTTATGAATTTCATTTCCTGTTTGGCCAGCATGGAGCGCTCACCAGCACAGGTGACCACGCAGAGCTCATCAGCATAGGTAACAATGCAGTCTCCTGAGAATCGAAAAAGAGCTCCAGTATGGACCGCATGGGAGGTACTGGATCTGATCGCTATATGAGGAGAGGATTCTGTGCTAACAGAACTCCGTTCCAAAAAACAAAATGAAAAAAAAATTTAAAAAATTTCCAAGGCCATGATGCAGAGAGGCCACACCAGGGACTCGGTACAGTGCCATGTGAAAGTTAAGGAGCTCAGACAAGCCTACCAGAAAACCAAAGAAGCAAACGAAAGGTCCAGGGCAGGGCCGAAAACATGCCGCTTCTATGCTGAGCTGCAAGCAATTCTAGGGGGGGGCCTGTCATAGTATAATTCCCAACTCTGGACCTTAGTGTCCAGGATATGGGTACTAGCCTAAGTCCTCTAAGCTTAATTACCACCTTAGATTCTGTAGCGCTGCCACCAATCAGGAATTCCAGGGCCTGATACCCTCTGGTCCCCCCAAAACCTTCCCTGGGGACCCCCAAGACCCAGATTCCTTGAGTCTCACAACAAAGGGGAATGAACCATTTCCCTTCCCTCTCCCTTCTTCCTCCCAGCTCTTTCCCGCCCTGGGTACACTAGGAGACCACCGTGATTCAATTCCTTGAATCACCACACCGAGAGGAATGTTACCTTCCCCCTCCCTTCTTCCCCGGAGAGAGATACAGAGTTGAACGCAGAGAGCAGGTTTTTCTTCCCTCCTCCCTCTCCTTTCTCCCACCAATTCCCTGGTGAGTGTGGACTCCCTTCCCTGGAGTCTTACAAAAGATAATAAAAAAATCAATTAGATTCTAATAAAAAAAAAAAGGAAAACTTTAATAAAGAAGGAAAAACATAAAAATTGTCTCTGTAATCAAGATGAAATATTACAGGGTCTTTCTAGCTTATAGACAATAGAAAGAAGCTGTCTCCAGCAGAAACACAATTTAAGCTACTTCCAGCAAGTACACATCTACAAATAAAGAAAAACAAATTAAAAAACTATAACAGCCTTTTTACTTACTTACTATTCTGAATAGATAAGAGACTGTAGCAGGGAGACTGGCAGAAACCTGGTTGCACCTCTAGTCCCGTCCTGGACCCAGGGAGAACAAAGCCAAACCCAAACACACAAACAAAGGTTTCCCTCCACCGAGGTTTGAAAGTATCTTGTCTCCTGATTGGTCCTCTGGTCAGGTGTTGCAGGTCACTGTTTGTTAACTCTTTAAAGGTGAAAGAGACATTAACCCTCAGCTATCTGTTATGACAGGTCCGCCACCACTACCCCATCCCTGTCCGTGGATTCCAAGGTGGGGGTGGTAATCCTAGCCATGGCTGAGCATTCTGCGGATGGGGAAGATGAGGAGGAGGAAGAGGAGGACGAGCTTGTAGACAGCACACACCACTCCATTCTCTCCAACAGCTAGGAGCTTTTTCTCACCCTGACAGAATTACTCTCCCAGCCCTCCCAAGCCACTATCCCACACAATGAAGCCATGGAAGGGACCTCTGGTGGGTGTACCTTTGTAAATATAAAACATTGTTTAAAAGCAGGCGTTTTTTAATGATTAATTTGCCCCAAGGACTTGGGATGCATTCGCAGCCAATACTGTTATTGGAAAAGTCTGTTAACATGTCTGGGGATGGAGCGGAAATCCTCCAGGGACATCTCCATGAAGCTCTCCTGGAGGTACTCCAAAAGCCTTTGCAGAAGGTTTCCGGGCAGGGCAGCCTTATTCCGTCCTCCATGGTAGGACACTTGACCACGCCATGCATACAGCAAGTAATCTGGTATCATTGCATGACAAAGCCTAGCTGCTTATGGTCCCGGTGTTTGCTGGCATTCAAGCAACCTCCGTTCTTTATCTCGCTGTGTTATCCTCAGGAGAGTGATATTGTTCATGGTAACTTAGCTGAAAATCAGGAATTTAATTAAGGGGACAGACATGGCCATTCCTACTGGGCTGTCTGCCTGTTGCTTAAAAGAAATCCTTCCTTGCAGGAAGCCAAGCAGGGGGAGAGGGAGGGGTGATTGGCGCTGAGCTTTTTCGCGTTTGGCTAGAAGGGATCTTCCCTGCTACCAGCCACGCAGTGGGGACGGGGAGGGGGGTGTTTGGTATCATGGAAGATCACTGCTAAACACCCCCCTCCCCGTCCCCACCGTGTGGCTGGTAGCAGGGAAGATCACTGCTAGCCACACGGTGGGGGGGATGGGTAAAGCGATCATCCCAGAGAATTGGATGTGGGGGGGTGGTTTCCGCTGCTGCATCTTAACAGGAAAGAAGCAGCACTGAACGGGCTTTGCTTGGTATTTGGGAAAATATAAGGCACTGTGTATATGAAGGCTGCAGAAGCCGAAAGACAATGGCTTACCATGGCTGCATGCAAGCTGAACTATGCTGCCCGGACCTGTGTCTGTGAGATCTCTAACACCAGAGCCGCAGGCACTCAATATTAAGATGCAAAATGCGACCTTGTAGTGAAATCACATGTGCTATGTAAGGTGAATAGTGTTGTTCACCGTGAAAGAGTATAAGCATTGTTCTGTAAAGTGTATCTTTTTAAATACTTCTCTCTCTTTTTTCCTTCCCTCATGCAGCTGCAAATTTTTTAAGCCTCCCTACTCCATCCTGAAAGCTATCTCAGATAAGGCGGCGGAAAAAAAAGACACGAGACAAAATGTTCTCGGAAATCATGGAAGTGACCCACAATGAAAGAGCTCATCTGAATGAGTGGAAGGACGTGGTATCAAATTACAGGAAAGATGCCAGTGAACGTGAAGACAGGAGGGACGCTCGAGACGAGAGGTGTCGGCAGGAAGATCAGCGGTGGCGGGATGCAACGCTGGGGCTGCTGTGTGATCAAACTGACATGCTCGACGTCTAGTGGAGCTTCAGGAACAGCAGCAGGATCACAGAGTGCCGCTGCAGCACCTGTGTAACCACCCTCACCATGTTCCATATCCTCCTCACCCAGATGCGTTAAGAACGCATGGGGGAAAGCTCCGTGGACCCGCCCACTCCATCCCCGTGGACAGCCCAACCAAAAGGCTGTCAATACTTTGAAATTTTTTTAGTGGCCTTTTCCTTCCCTCCTATCCTCCTCTCAAACCACACCTGGGCTACCTTGTCAGTTCTCTCTCTCTTTTTATAATGAATTAATAAAGAATACATGATTTTTAAATGATAGTGACTTTATTTCCTTAAAGCAAGCTGTAATCGAAGGGGGAGGGTGGGTTGCTTACAGGGAATGAGTCAATGGGGGGGGGTTCATCAAGGGAAAACAAACACAGCAATCAGACCGCACCCTGGCCCGTGATGAAACTCGTTTTCAAAGCTTCTCTGATGTGCACCGCTTCCTTGTGTGCTCTTCTAATTGCCCTGGTGTCTGGCTGTGCGTAATCAGAGGCCAGGTGATTTGCCTCAGCCTCCCATCCCGCCCTGAAGGTCTCCCCCTTACTTTCACAGAGATTGTGGAGCACACAGCAAACAGCAATAACAAAGGGGACACTGGTTGGGCTGAGGTCTGAGCGAGTCAGTAATGTGCGCCAGCGCGCCTTTAAATATCCAAATGCACATTCTACCACCATTCTGCACTTGCTCAGCCTGTAGTTGAACAGCTCCTGACTACTGTCCAGGCTACCTGTGTATGGCTTCATGAGCCATTGCAACAAGGGGTAGGTTGGGTCCCCCAGGATAACTACAGGCATTTCAACATCCCCAACTGTTATTTTCTGGTCTGGGAAGTAATTCCCTTGCTGCAGCCATTTAAACAGAGTAGTGTTCCTGAAGACGCGAGCGTCATGAACCCTTCCCGGCCATCCCACGTGAGTGTTGGTGAAATGTCCCTTGTGATCCACCAGTGCTTGCAGCACCATTGAAAAGTACCCATTGCAGTTTAAGTACTGGGTGCCCTGGTGCTCCAGTGCCAAGATAGGGATATGGGTTCCATCTATCGCCCCACCACAGTTAGGGAATCCCATTGCAGCAAAGCCATCCACTATGATCTGCACATTTTCCAGAGTCACAACCTTTCGTAGCAGCAGCTTAATGATTGCTTTGGCTGCTTGCATCACAGCAGCCCCCACAGTAGATTTTCCCACTCCAAACTGATTCTCTACTGACCGGTAGCTGTCTGGCGTTGCAAGCTTCCAGAGGGCTATTGCCACTCGTTTCTCAACTGCGAGGGCTGCTCTCATCTTGGTATTCTGGTGCGTCAGGGCAGGGAGAAAGCAAGTCACAAAGTTCCATGAAAGTGCCCTTACGCATGCAAAAGTTTCGCAGCCACTGGGAATCGTCCCATACCTGCAACACTATGCGGTTCCACCAGTCTGTGCTTGTTTCCCAGGCCCAAAATCGGAGTTCAATGGCTACAACCTGCCCCATTACCATCAGGATCTCCAAAGTGCAGAGGCCCTCGGTTTGAGAGAATTCTGTGTCCTCATCACTCTTGTCACCGCGCTGCCATAGCCACTTCCTCCTTGCCTGGTTTTGCAGGTCCTGGTTCAGCACAGACTGCACGATAATGCGCGAGGTGTTTACAATGTCCATGATTGCTGTCTTGAGCTGAGCAGTGTCCATGCTTGCTGTGCTATGGTGTTTGCATAGTTCACCCAGAAAAAAAGGCGCGAAACGGTTGTTTGCGGCTTTCACAGAGGGAGGGGTGAGGCTGTACCCAGAACCACCCATGACAATGTTTTTTGCCCCATCAGGCACTGGGATCTCAACCCAGAATTCCAAGGGGCGGGGGAGACTGCGGGAACTATGGGATAGCTGCCCACAGTGCAATGCTCAGGAAAATCGACACTAGCCTCGGTACATGGATGCACACCGCCGAATTAATGTGCTTAGTGTGGCCGCGTGCACTCGATTTTATACAATCTGTTTTACAAAACCGGTTTCTGTAAAAATCGGAATAATCCAATAATCCCGTAGTGTAGATGTACCCCCAGTCTTATAATATTAGGGAAGATGGTGTTTTAAGCTTCACATACCAGCCTTTTGAAATAATCAAGGAATTTAATTACTTAAGGTCACTGAGACAGGACACCTTTCCATAACATTTAAGAAGCTAGGGAAAAAAAAAAAAAAAAAAAAAAAAAGCTATACCTCAACTCACTAGGCAGTCTGTTAAAGCAATTTCATCAACCAATGAAATAACTTGTAATGATTACAGAATTGAAACTGATGCAGTTTGGCAAAAAAAAATTAATGATGTTTCAGTACCTTGTCTTCCCTCATCATTGGTAAACAAACCAGCATCACTGCTGCTCAGGCTGCTGGATTCACTGTAATAAAGAAAAGAAACGAACAGATCAAAAGAACAATTGATCTCTCACTTGTAAAATTTTAGAGAGAGGAGGCTGTTCTCAGATAGAACTTAAGGCTGACAAAAATCTGAAAGAAAATAAGATTTTGTTTTTAATCAAACGGCAAATATCCTAGTTCCATTAACTACAGAACACATTATTTTTGTCACATAAAACTACAGGAAACTAATGGGACCCTGACAGTAAGCAAGATGTGACTGCAGCAAGGAGCTGACACAACTGATGCATTTTATCAACTGCTTCCCTCAAATGCTCACTGCTCGTCTATTGCTATACAATTCAGCTTGATCCCAGAATACCACTGCTCAATAAAATGGGGGGAAAAAATCTCAAAACAAAAGCAGTCTAAGCCTTTCTTCCAACACATGAAATACACGAGTCTGAAGAAGGAGCTACTGTTCTTAACATTTGCAAATATTCTGGACAATACATTGCTTAAGGATTCACTACAACTATATTACTTGGTAAGAAAGAAAAGTTTGCAAGAATGACAATCCATTAAATCAAAGTAAAGGTCACCCTGAGAAAAATGAATATGATCAATATGATTTTAACAGCAAAAGAGAAAATGCAGGTTATAATTTACTTTTCTGTAACTTCTGATGTGGCCTTAAACAAGATGTCTATGAGATGGATGCACAGCACACACACGCGTGCGCGCACACACACATCTACTCCTATATATAAAATTAGAGATCATGGTGAAGTGTTTTGTTCTCCCTTGGTTGTTCACAAGCATCTCACGTTATTGTAAATTAAAAGTGTGTGTCTAAATATTAAACTCGCCTCCTGTGCTTAAACTATAGCACCGACCATGACATTGAGTTTACATCTAGGGTAGAGGTTAAGCAGAGAAATGCTTTTAAGTTCTTCAGGGAATTGTATTCTCACAATACTATAGATTTTTTTTTTTTTTTTTTTTTTTTTACAGTGAAGTATGGATTAATTTTTTTTAAAAATGTCAGTTCACCTAAAGACATAAAAATCAAGAAAAAGGTGTGCGTTTCAAATTAATGTTCAATGTAGTATGCTTTTATGGATGTTATGTTAAAGAAAATTAAACACCTTAAGTATTTTTCCTATATTATATAGCTTGTCTTCAATATGAAGCAAAATCCACTTCATTTTATATATTTCAACCTAGACACCAACTTCTAAGTATTTTTAAAAATATATATTTCATTTCTGGTTTCATTCCTCACACTCACTCTTAAAAGTTAGCTCTAAACCTTACTCCTAGATTAGCTGTTTTAACTGCTTTTTGGTTTAGACATGAATTTGCTTGCTGGGGGGGAAAAAATTGAAATTACGTTGTTTTCCCAATTTCTCTCTCAGAAATTGAAACCAGAATTAGTTTTAGGTTTGGACGATATCTCATTTCAGCTTCTAGAACTAATTATATGGTTAATTGTTTTTATATCTTCCTTTAGAAGGAGTTCAAACAGGGCTTGAAATTGGGCCTGATATAGATAGCCAAGCAGCAGTGACTTGATAATATGTGCAGCTGTCATATTTCTTAAAGATGTGTTCTAAAACTCTGCCGTATCTTCTTCTGTATACAGTAACTTCTTACTATATAAGCAGCACTTACAATCTCTTTTATCCCAGTACAGTCAGAGATTTAAGCACTTAACTAAAGATAATGGTCCTCAGTACAAAGATGGCAAATCTTATGAGTTATAAAAATGATCAAGCAGAGTTTGAACCTTGAAATGCTATAAAGCTAAGCAAATCCTAGTGCCTTCTTTCTGAAAAATATCCCCTCCTCGCTTAATTCCATCAGACAGTTCTGCATACTTTTATAATTATAAATGTCCTACAACTTTATATCACACATCTTTAAAAAAAAACTTTTTGATTGAAGTTTCCATTCTTTTTTTTTAAGTTCAGGAATCCTTTCAGTCATTTGAATTTTGGGAAACAAGACAAAAAAAAAAAAATCTATTCTTCCCCATCTCACACAAAAGTTCCCATTTTATAAGGGCTTGCATTTACAAAACACTTACTGAGATCATGGCAAGCTGAGGGTTAAGTCTATCCAATACTATCCTGCAGCCCACTAAGCATCCATGTAGATTCTGTTGCCACACACTAAAAGTTCCATCCATAGACAGCTTTGATCCACCCGCTCTGAAACGGGAATGGATTAAAGTGCATTAAGGAAATACTTTTAGATAGGTGGAAAGCTTCAACCAAACAGTTAATTCTAAAAAAGAAATGTGATGTAAAGTTGTGGGACATTTAGAATTGTGAAATATACAAAATTATCTATGGTGGAATTAAAGTGACGTGGGATACTTTGCGGAAAGAAGACACCAAGATTTGCTTTATAGTATTTCAAGATTCAAGCGGTGATTGATCATTTTAAAGATAATCAGCAGGGTCTATACAGATATTTACTACAAGGTAGATTTATACCCCATCTTGCCGTGAACCAAACTGTTCTTACAGGCAAACCTTAAGAGAACCATACTCATCTCTTCCCTTTAAGTCTGCAATTTGAACTTTGATACTTAAGTAATCTTCACTGAGGTATTTGCTCTTGATCAATTTATATAGAGTGGTGCCATACAATAAAAGCTTTAAGCATTTGAAGACTTTGCAGAGCATGCTCAATAGATGAAGATTTTTAGCATAACACAGTGAAGACCCTGCCTCCGTTGGGGCATCGTACTATAGTCACAGGGACTGCTGCTGGGAGAGTTGTAAATGTGGAAGATGTGTCCCATTGAAATATACACAAAACAAAATGATCTGCAAAACAAAGCCTTCATATGTGGGCAAATGAAAACTGGCATGGCAGACTTGATAACTCTGGATTCTAGAGTTTAAATGTGACTCAGCAGTATTACTGAAGACATGAATCTTACCAAAAATTTTTCAGTAATTTACCTCTTTGTGTCTAGCACACAGTTTTAGGAAGACATTTTTATCTCTGCCAATGCTTTCACAACAGAATAGTTGCACAGAGGCTTGCTAGTATGTTCTTGTTCCTCTTGTGGAATAAAGTAATAGAATCATACAGTAGTAATGCATTTAATGGGCACCATCAAACTGAAGTCTAGCCAATTGAAAATTAGAGTTAAAAGTAGTTTGAGTACTCCATAGGCCTCTGAACCTCCTTGTCACATTGTGGTTTTGCAGGCACATTTTCATCTATTTTTTTTTAAAGAAAAAAAAATGTTTCTCTGCCCCCTGTTGCTGTGTTAAAGAACACAAACGGGTGAAAAAGGCAAAATTTGGCAGTAAAGTGCTGGCAAATGACAACCAGAGAAAGTTTTCTCTGTTACAGTATTACTAAGTAAAGTATTTCCAGAAAGGAGCATGTTTTTTAAACTGATAGTGTTGATGATATATGGAGCTATACCTATCTCTTAGAACTGGAAGGGACCCTGAAAGGTCATTGAGTCCAGATCTCTTAGAACTGGAAGGGACCCTGAAAGGTCATTGAGTCCAGCCCCTTGCCTTCACTATCAGGACCAAGTATTGATTTTGCCCCAGATCCTTAAGTGACCCTCTCAAGGATTGAACTCACAACCCTGGGTTTAGCAGACTAATGCTAAAACCACTGAGCTATCCCTCTACCCCTTGAAGCACAAGAATAGATGACAAGTAGAATCCATAAGGGATAGTCATTTTTGTACTTGAAATCAGCAAGCTGCCCTTTTTGGGGTGTTTGGAGGATTTTCCCCGGACCTTGGCTCCCTCCACCCAAACACTGGATAATGAGTTTTGCACTGAAGTATTTTTACCCTCCTCTGGCACAAGACATTTTAAAAAAAAGAAGTGTTAAAATTTAACAAAAAAAATTTACAAGAGTACAGGACAAACATGATGGAATCTGAAAGCGTTCCAGACACAAAGGTCCCAACAAGACCTATTTCTGGTCCAATATAAGTGTGAAGACACTATGAAATTCAGTTTCTTTTCAGTGGCAAGGTGACTCAGGATTCCTGTTGTGATTTTAAAACTGTCTACAGTTCTGAGAAAATCGATGGAAAGAGTATAAAAAGCAACTTCAATAAATACTATCCCCCTTATTGTTTTCTGAGTAATTGGAATCAGTAACTTACCAGCACTGAATAAGTGACCTCTCTTCTTGCCCTAGCCAAGAACCTATGCATGCCATCGCTACAGCACACCTAAACTATGGCCAACAAGCAAAGGATTCAATGCAGTTTATAGATAAGACTTCTACAAACAAATGAGGAACAACGCTGCTGTCTAGCCACTAGATTGCCAGAATTTGTCTTAAATAGGAGTTGCCCTGCTCACAGTTCTGCATTCAGAACAAAACAAAACTGGATAAACATGATCAGGATCATCAGACCCTGCAGGTAACATCACCTGCGTGTGGTGGAAAATGACATCTTACTGTGTTGTCAAAATAGTACTTTGGAAACAATTACTATTGTGGTATGCCTGCTGTTTGGAATAGATTAATGAGACATACTGCCAAAAGGTCATCGTCCCATTTTTCTAATGGCAAGCTCAGGAGTTTCTCAACTATAAATTGCTCTTTGCATTTTGTAAGTGATGTGCATTCTTGGTAACCAATAGACTTTTTATGCCCATGATACTCAGATCGTCTAGCGGGTATATCCGTATACTGTACTGATAACCTTCTGATGAATACCAGCAACAACCAAAGCACCAGTGCCGAGAAGTTGGAAAATCTAAGCTAATTAATTACCTTGTGTGTAATTAACTGCTAGTTCAAATACCTTGCATAATACAATAATGTAACATTTAAGTTATTTTTAAATTCCTGTTTTCTTGGTCTTAATATTGAAACAATTAGTATAAATTTTCTTCAAGTAATGGTTTCCTTTGAACCTTCTCTGCCACCCATCGGATTTCCTCTGAATTGCTATAATTTAACCTTATACAACATGTTTGAAGTAGCAGTATTCTAGTATTACTGGATCAGGAAAGACCCCTAACACTTACTGCTATTGACTGCATTTTAATTTTGGAATAAAGAAAATGAGACTTGTCAATATCTACACAACTACAGTAGCAATATAAGAATTTTGTTTCAGTTGACAGAAAAAGAAAAAACAATCACCTGTCACTCATGTTCTCATCTGAACCCTTTTGCTCCTCATACTCCATTTTGTCCTTATTTGCCTGGTTCGCTTCTTCACTCTCTATAACCACTCCTTCATCCAAGATTTCTGGTCCTTGCCTACTTGTAGCTAGTTTTCTTTTTTTCACTTTGCTCTTGGCAAATTCTTGATGTTGGTAAGATCTATTATCATTATCCATTTCTTGATCTCTGCTGTTATCCTGTTGTTGGGTCAGTGTTAGTGTATTTGTGACATCTGATGGTGGGTCTATTGCCATGCGTTTCACCTTTCTTCTCCTACGCAGGGTCCTGTTTCCTAAATTGTCAAGACCCAAATCAGACTCATGCCACAGAGGTCTTTTGCCCCTAATGTTATTTAAATTTGAAGAAGGCCTGCGTTTAGCAACCAACAATTGATCATCAGAGTCACTGTGGTCTTTCTTATTAGTAGTATGATTCTCTCTATAGTCCTTGCTTGGTTCTTCTAGACTGGAATCAGAACCTTCACTTAAACAGTGACTAGTCTCCCAAGGATGATGAGTGATAAATGAACGTCTTTTTCGTCCTCTCCTTTTTCTTGCCTGGCGTTTTAGAAGACAAGACACGCTGCGAGAGTGATCTCCAGTATCAGCAAAACCTCCTCTGGCTTGCTCTGAACTTTCTTCCAGTGCTGAGACCAGATCATGAACTAGTTCCTCCATAGTCCTACTGAAATGCCTACATACGCAGAGAAAAAACAAAAACAAAACTGATTACAATGTGCATCAACTTCAGCAGTATGTTTTCATATATCAATATCGTTATAATGTCAAAGACAGTCTTATGATCAGCACTTTTAATGCCGTTGTAGTTCTACAGAAAGCTGTCTTCTAAATCAACCAATACTACAACACACTTATGAGGAGGCTTTCCCTTTGTAATGTCACTCTCTCTTCTAAGTTCCATCTTAACAACAACAGCCCTTCAATTTTTGGCAGTTCTCCTAATATTGCTTTTATTTACAGATATTTCATTTCAATATCATAGTTTTCAGGGGGTTAATTTGTCATCTGTGAAGACTGGCAAAATCTGTCAATACATAATTAGAAGCAAGTGAGCACATTTTAAATTATCTATAAAGTAGGAAATTTAATATACAATTTTTTCTCCTTTATAGTATATTATTAGGTACAACTTTAAAAGTTGTCATTAGGATAAAATGTTTGACACTCTGTATGTCAGGGGAGCACCCTGCACCCCCATGCAAAGTTTGTCACGTCGGGTGTCTTCAGAAGACTCATGATGCACCAAGCATTGTTATTGTAGTAATGTTATAGTAACGTTAGAGGTTGTAATTTCATGTATATAGTTATGAGGCTGAAAATGTGTCCTCATAGCTTAAAATAGGCCCAGGCAAAACTCTCCAGGAACAGAGGGGCAGTTTACACCTCATCAGGGTACGTATGGGACAAATCCAGCCTAGCCTCACAGGAACAAGGACACTGGCCTAGGCAGCAACTAAGGACCTGTTTGACTCTCAAGTGAGTCACCCCCCTCCCCTTGGTCAGTTTGGGACTAGCATGAAGTAATGCTCGCTTGACTCTGAAGGGGGGGGGAGGGTGTGCGGGGGGCAAAGCCAAGAGGGAGAAAGGATATGATAAAAGGGAGAGACAGTTGCCATGCTCGCTCTCCTCTTCCACCTCCATCTACAGACACCATCACCAAGTGACTGAAGCGCTGATCAAAAGGGGAGAGCCTGGCTGAAGAGCAACCACCCAGCCTGTCGTGAAAATGTTTGTAAGGGCACTGAAAGTGTTAAGATCAGCTTAGAATGTGTTTCGCTTTTATTTCACTTGAGCAAATCTCACTTCTTTTGCTTTGACTTATAAACACTTAAAATCTATCATATAGATAGCAGTGTGTTTGGTTTGAAGCGTGTCAAAGACTCCCCTTGGGATAACAAGCCTGGTACATATCAATTTCTTTGTTAAATTGACAAACTCATATAAGTTTGCAGCCTCCAGTGGGCATAACTGGACACTGCAAGACGGAGGTTCCTAGGGTCTGGGACCGGAGATATTGGTTAGTGTCATTTGGTTGAACTATCAAAGCAGTGACTGGCCAAAAGTGCTCACTCACATTCTGGGAGAAGCTTACACGCTAGAAGCTGTGCATGAACAGCCCAGGAGTGGGGGTTCTCACAGCGAAGCACAGTAAGGTTGGCTCCCAGAGTTGAGGATTGGAGTGACCTAGCAGATCATCCGTTCAGATAACACCAGGAGAACATCACAATGTCGTCACAAGATAATTGTCTCTTGATGCTACCTAAGTGCCAAAATGAATCTGAAACACTAATTTTTTGATTATGTAAGATTTTTAATAGTGACTAATTGTCTTCCCAAACAACTAATATCTATTTGATCTTTAAAAATATTGATTCACTAGAGTGACATTAAGTTGAGAGAACCTTTCCCCTAAATGAAAGTCTAGAGGATTAAAGGCAAAATTGTCCTTTCTGATCTACACACTCACATCACTAGGAATCACACAACTTTATGAGAAAACACTCTAAGAGGCATCATGCAGATATGAGGAAAGAATTTTACTCTGCATCACAGCTCACATCACTTCACTAGCATTAAAAAACCATAGCTGGTCCATGACAACTGCCTCAGACTCGTGGGGCTTGCTCAGGCTACAGGGCTGTTTCATTGCAGTGTAGACTTCTGGGTTCCGCCCGAGCTCTGGAACCCTCCCACCTCACAGGGTCCTAAAGTCTGGGCTCCAGCCCAAGGCCAAAAATCTAAACAGGATTCCGCAGCCTGGGAGCCTGAGTCAGCTGGCACAGGTCAGCCACAGGCATCTAAAGTGCAATGTAGACATACCTATATTTATCACCAAGTATACTTCAATAGGCTCACACGTGTGTACTTGAGTTAAAAAACAAACAAAAACTAAAGCCAAAACAGTAAGATTTACTGCAGAACACCCAGGTGAAGGAATCAAAACAAACTGAGACCCCAAAGTAATTAGCCTCCTTTCTTCTAATGCTCACTACTGTGTTATACCTGGTGACATATAGTGGACAAACACTGGTCAGTAAATTGTGTAAGGGAGTGTCCAGAAGAAAGCTGTTCATATAGTTTTAGAACAGGATGAAAGGAGACATGAGTCAGCCATTTTCTACCAACATCAGCAGGTTGCAAATGGAGAGAGTTTAGTCATATAGCACACAAGTTTCCCCCACTCACTCATTCATCACTGGCCCCAGGCCTAAAGGTGCTAAGCAGGATGGTCCAATGGTTACACACCAACATGACGCAGGATATCTGAGCTCTCTTTCCTGCTCTGCCTGTGACTTCTTGTATAATCCTGGACAACTCACTCAACTCATTGTGTCTCTGTTTCCCTATATAAAATGGGAATACCATCACCTTCTAAAATGTCGTCAGTTCTATGGACCAAGAGTACTAGGCGAATTCTAATTTAGTTATGAAAAAATTCAAATTCACCATTAAATGTTTTACCTACAAGGAGACGTCTCTTGAACTATACTGCTATTTTTTTGTAATTTCAGAAGTAATTCAAGAAAATAATTTGTGCCAGCTGTAAGACATCACCATAATCATAAAGACAGAGTAGTACAGTCTACTATCTCAATTTTGATAAATATATGATGCCAAACTGTATATATGTTTACTTTTCAACTCTTTTTCTATGCCTGCTATAATGACTGAACTCTTATTCCTGTCACTCTGACATAACCAGGCATTTCCTGTGCCACTTGCTAATTGCAAGCAACATCTTGGCAGCACCTTTCAGGAATGTGCACCTTTCTGGCACTCACCTTTGAGCAAGAAACACAAATCAGGTACCAGTACTTTTCGCTTATCCTTAGTCCTTCTGGCTCTCACAAGAAATCATTTTCCTTGCTTTTGAGAAATAACTACAGTAGATATCAGCAAAAGAGGTAGTCATGCAAATAAAGCACTGTTTATCAAAAAATTCAGACAGAATAAAGTAACTGGTAGCCAATCAAATCTACAAATTGGCTGACAGCCTAGTTATACAGGAAAATCTTGGAATAGGTCCAGTTTCTCTATTTCTGCCATCTTCTCCTTCTCTCCCTTTCTCGCGACTTGTCTACACTACACATTTTAGCCAACACCAGCTGTAGTAATGCAAACCATGACTTGCACCACAGCAGCTTACACCAGTTTCAAAGAAATGCAAGTCATAGTTTGCACCAATATAGATATATCAGTGACTATTAAAAAAACCCACACACATAAAACCCAGCATAGAGAAGGCCTTAGCATACAAGCACATTTGGCCTTACCTCCATGGGGAGAAATGGTTTGGTGGTTTGTGAGGGTGGGGTGGATTTTTAAGTTTTCAGTAAAGTTAACTTAATATGACAGGACAGCCCCCTTAACACCTGTGAAGACAACTTCACATCTTTTCAGGCTCACAAAATAAAAAAAGGTGTTGAGCTGCATCTTCACAGGTATAAGGGAGCTTTCACATTGTTTTAACTTGGCATGAGGGGAGCCTCAGGGCACACTTTTTTTTTTTTTTTTTTAAATTTCTCATCAGCATGCAGGCAGTTATAAATCAAGTTCAGCATTCAGAAAAAAAATGATCATTATCACATCTCTGGCATAATACTCACTATATTCAACATTTGATGAAATCCAAAATACTTAGGTTGGCAAAAGACTGCTTATCAAGAACATAAAGCACTTCAGTGCAACCTTTGTTCCTTGTTGAACAGCACTTGATTAGAATACAGTCTATTTACAGAGCTTTTATTCCCTGGCCTAGGCCAAAGTGTTAGGCCCTGTCTACTGCACAGAAACTTGCCAGTGTAAAGCAGATTTCTGCATTGTAAACTCCTGAGGTGTACACACTGCCAAGTCTCTTAGCGCACAGAAACTGTGCAGTTGCAGAGCTGTAAAAAAAACAAAACTCTCCCGACGAGAGTGCCAGTGTAGATACCCTGATCGATTACAGAGCTGTGATTGGCCTCTGGGAGGTGTATCACAATGCCTGTTCTCGCCTCTCTAGTCAACAGTTTGAACTCTACTGCCTTGCCCTCAAGTGAGCAGTCATCATCCCCACCCCGTAAATTCCTTTGGAATTTTGAAAGTCCCCTTCCTGTTTACTCAGTGATGCATGCAGTGGACATGCCTGCTCCACGCACCAGGCAATCCCTCGCTTGGAGCAATGCCGAGCTGCTGGACCTCATCAGCACTTGGGGAGAGGAGACTGTCCAGACCCAGCTGCGCTTCAGCCATAGGAATTATGATACCTATGGACAGATTTCATGGCTGCTTTCTGTCATGCATCGTGAATGGGACATACTGCAGTGCAGGGTCAAAATGAACGAGCTGCAGAACACCTACCACAAGGTGCGGGAGGCAAACTGCTGCTCCGGTGCTGTGCCCACGAACTGCCAGTTCTACAAAGAGCTGGACACAATACTCGGTGGCGACCCCACCTCCACTGTGAAGGCCACTGTGGATACTTCACTGGCTCATGTGCCAGTCGAGAGTGGACCGAGCCAGGAGGAGGAAATCGTGCATGAGGATGTGGAAGGGGATCCAGAGGCAGATGATGACTCCAAGGTCAGAGATGCATGCAGTCAGGAGCTCTTTTCTACCTCAGAGGAGGTTAGCAGACACAGCTGTCGAATCTTCGCAAAGCACAAAGAGGACAGGAGGCCCCTGGTAAGTGGATTTGATTCTGGAAATCGCTGAGGCGAGTTATGGGGGCAGAAGGGTTGGAGAAGGCAGGCTTCCCTCTGTATGATACACATACCACCACCATATGCTTAGTCTGAGCGGCAGAACAAGCTGTTGATTGACTCCGTCAGCCAGTTAGTGACAGGTATGTGAATAGTGGCTGTATTTTAAAATCACCGAATCAGTGTTCTGTGTGTTGCAAACAATGCTACTTCTGTAAAATGTTGCATTTTTGTTTCACAGAGGTGACCCTGGGAGCCCAGCCTCCCTCTTTGTTATCGCTGGCTGAATGGCTGTGCAGAATTAGAAAACGGCCATGAAAAACTAAAGACGACTTTCTGTGTGATGTCATGATACACTTCACGGCCGAAAACAAGAATCAAAGGAGTGCGAGACAGCGAGAAGAGGGACTGAAAGGAGAACGTGGTGCATCAGAACGAAGCCACGGGGTGGCACTTAATTGCTATGGAGTGCCAAGCGGTCATGCTCCAGGTACTACTAGCACTGCAACTTGAGCAGCTTTGCTCCCGCCCTCCTCAGCAGCCACTGTTGCAAAAAACTCTTTACCATGCATCCGCCAGACACCACCAACACACTCTGACCAACCTCTTGGCTCCAATCTGTACCCGCTGCATTTCACTCTTGCATCGTCACAGTCCAGTTCTGCAGACTCCCAGTACTGACTGCACTCAACACTCATCTCTCTGCAGTATAGCCCTGCTGAAATACAGTACTCACTGCACTGTACTCCAAAGGACAAAGTTGGATATGACCCCTGGAGATACACACATCTTTAACCATCCCGGGACGCCACCTCTTCCTGGGACCCTTCCTTCCCTCATCCCCAGTGCTGATTTTTTTTTTGTCTCCTCCAGTCGTTGTATTTTAATAAAAGAATTGTTTTGGTTTGAAAGTAATCTTTATTCCATCAACTGAAAGCAAACAGCCCTGCAAAGCAACAAGCTATTTTCTTAAACCTTCACAGTGCATTGGCTGCACCAATCACATTCGCCTCCTACCATTACAAGCACTGGACTCCCAAGCATAACAACAAATATTGGTGGCTTTCAGCTTCAAATTGCTGCCTCGAGGCATCCCTGATTCTTATGGCCCTACGCTGCACTCTTCTAACAGCCCTGATCTTTGGCTGTTCAAATTCAGCCTCAGCGGTCCAGCCCCAAAAGAAGCTTTCACCTTTCCCTTCACAAATATTATGGAGCGTACAGCACGCAGCTATAAACATAGGAATATTGTCATCATCAGGTCCAGCCTCCCACATAGTCAGCGCCAGCGGGCCTTTAAACGGCCAAAAGTACACTCAGTCATGATTCTGGACTTGCTCAGCTTGTTGTTGAATCACTCTTTGCTGCTTTCAAGGTTCCCAGTGTATGGCTTTATAAGTCACAGCATTAAGGGGTAGGCGGGTCTCCCAGGATCCCAATGGGCATTTCAACTTCCCCTACAGTGATCTTCTGGTCCGGGAAGAAAGTCCCTGCTTCCAGATTCCTGAATAGGCCAGTGTCCCTGTCATAGTATCTTTCCCCAATCTGAACCTTAGAGTCCAAAAGTTGGGGTGCCAGCATGAATTCCTCTAAGCTCAATTACCAGCTTAGAACCTGTAGTGCTGCCACCAATCAGGAATTCCAGTGCCTGATACACTCTGGTACCCCCAAAACCTTCCCTGGGGACCCCCAAGACCCAGACTCCCTGGATCTTAACACAAGGAAAGTAAACTCTTTCCTTCACCAGTGCCTTTTCTAGGCTTCCCTCCCTGGGTTACCCTGGAAGATTACTGTGATTCAAACCCCTTGAATCTTAAAATGGGGAGGAAAGTTCCTTCCCCGCTCCCCTTCTCCCTCACCCAGAGGCAATACAGATTCAAGCTCCATGAACCTAAAACAAAGGGATGCCACCCCCTCCCCTCCCTTCCCTGTTAAGTACAAACTCAATTCTCTTGAGCCTCAACAAGGGGAAAAAAAAAATCAGACAGGTCTTAAAAGCAAAACTTTTAATAAAAAGAAAGAAAAAAGGGAAAAGTTATCTCTGTAATTTAGATGGTAAAAGTTACAGGGTCTGTCAGCTTATAGAAACTGGAGAAAAAGCCTCCTCCAACAGAAATACAATTTAAAATACTTCCAGCCAAATACACATTAAAACTCTACCAGCCAGATACACATTTGCAAATAAAGAAAACCAATTAAAAAGACTATAACCACCTGTTCCTTACTCGATACTCACTATTCTGAATATATAAGAGACTGTAGCAGGCAGATTGGCAAGAAACCTGGTTGCATGTCTAGCCCCTTCCAGGACCCAGAGAGAACAAAGCCAAACCCAAAAACCACAAACAAAGGCTTCCCTCCACTGAGATTTGAAAGTATCTAGTTTCCTGATTGGTCCTCTGGTCAGGTGTTGGGTTCCCTGTTTGTTAACCCTTTAGAGGTAAAAGAGACATTAACCCTTAACTATCTGTTTATGACAGTCACAAAAGATGCATGCATCCTGCACCTTTTGGGACCAGTCTGCGCTAATGTCCTTGAAATGCCCACGGTGATCCACAAGCACCTGGAGAACCATAGAAAAATACCCCTTCCATTTATTGTACTTGGTGGCTAGGTGGTCTTGTGCCAGAATTGGAATATGCATGCCATCTATCGCCCCTCCACAGTTAGGGACCCCCATCTGTGCAAAGCCATCCACAATGTGCCCAGAGTCACGGTCTTTCGGAGTAGGATGCGATTAATGACCCTTCACACTTCCGTCAACACGAGTCCAACTGTTGACTTCGTTAGTGATGGATTGGCTTCCACAGTGCAACCGCCATGCGCTTCTCCAATAGCAGGGTGGCTCTCATTCTCTTGTCCTTGTGCTGCAGGACTGGGGTGAGCTCATCACATAGTCCCATGAATGTGGCTTTCCTCATCCAAAAGTTTTGCAGCCACTGCTCGTCATCCCAGACGTGCATGACGCTGTGATCTCACCACTCAGTGCTTGTTTCCTGAGCCTAAAAGCAGTGTCATCATCTCCGTGAATATCACAAGCAATCTCGTGTCATAGCCAGTACACATGGCAAAATAAATGTCGAACTGCTTTTGCCTTTGTAGGTTAAGGAATAACTCCACAGCCACTCATGACGTGTTGGTCAGAGCAAGCAGCATATTGGTCAACAGCACGGGATCCACTCCTGCAGACCGAAGAAGCAGAGTGCGCAGTACACAAACCGTTGAAACTTAGCACTAAAAGCAGGTGGAAGCACGGGGATTGCTGGGATGTGAAGCAATGCATCACAGGACATTGGGACAGGACCCAGGATGCCCTCTGACTACCTCCGTCTTCCCACAACTCTTAACAGCAGAAGAGGAAGAGATGCTCTGTGGGATAGCTGCCCAGAGTGCACCACTCTGAATACCGCCGCAAGTATGAATACGCTATTGCGCAAGCAGCTGCCAGTGTGAAAATTTAACAGCCGTTTCCCTTCAGCGCTCTCTGAGCAGTACCGTAACTCCTGGCACTGTAACTCTGCTAGTGCAGACATAACCTTAGGGTATGTCTACATCTACAATTTTGCAGCGCTGGTTGTTACAGCTGTATTAGTACAGCTGTATAGGGCCAGCGCTGCAGAGTGGCCACACTTACAGCAACCAGCGCTGCAAGTGGTGTTAGATGTGGCCACACTGCAGCACTGTTGGGCGGCTTCAAGGGGGGTTCGGGGAACGCGAGAGCAAACCGGGGAAGGAGACCAGCTTCGCAGCGGTTTGCTCTCGCGTTCCCCGAACCCCCCTGCAAACCGCAGGGAAGGAGACCTGCTTGCACGGGGGTTCGGGGAACGCGAGAGCAAACCGGGGAAGGAGACCAGCTTCGCCGCGGTTTGCTCTCGCGTTCCCCGAACCACCCTGCAAACCGCAGGGAAGGAGACCTGCTTGTTCGGGGAACGCGAGAGCAAACCGGGGAAGGAGACCATCTTCGCCGCGGTTTGCTCTCGCGTTCCCGGAACCACCCAGCAAACCGCAGGGAAGGAGACCTGCTTGCTCGGGGGTTCGGGGAACGCGAGAGCAAACCAGGGAAGGAGACCAGCTTCGCCGCGGTTTGCTCTCGCGTTCCCCGAACCACCCTGCAAACCGCAGGGAAGGAGACTTGCTTGCTCGGGGTTCGGGGAACGCGAGAGCAAACCGGGGAAGGAGACCAGCTTGATTACCAGAGGCTTCCTCAGGTATGCTGGGATACCTGCTTATTCCACGGAGGTCAAGAAAAGCGCTGGTAAGTGTCTACACTTGATTACCAGCGCTGGATCACCAGCGCTGGATCCTCTACACCCGAGACAAAACGGGAGTACGGCCAGCGCTGCAAACAGGGAGTTGCAGCGCTGGTGATGCCCTGCAGATGTGTACACCTCCTAAGTTGCAGCGCTGTAACCCCCTCACCAGCGCTGCAACTTTGTGATGTAGACAAGCCCTGAGTCTGTGTTCCACCACACCTCTGAGGCATAACCTTAGTCTGTGTTCCACCACACCTCTGAGGATTTGGCCTGCCCTTACTTATGGCTTGCCTACATGGGGAAACTGACTGGCAGTAATAGGAATAAAATCATATCATTATAACTATGCTGGTAAAATGCCCCATGTGGACACACTAGTTTATTCCAAAATAGAGTGTCCACATGGGAAAATATAACGGCACAGATATAGAAGTATAATTATATCTCTATAGTTTTGCTGGTCAATCTCACAGTCCTAGTGAATGCTAATTAGACTTCTATTATTGTCTGAAGTTTCAAATAGGAACCCCTATCTGTTATATACTTTAAGTTATCATATTTCTCGATACCTATTGATACAAGTATGATTTGTCATGGACTGTGCCCATTCAGAGCAGAAAATTCATCTGAAGTGAACATGCTTTGGAAACCAGTGAGAAATTTTCAAAAAGCATTGGGCAATAACGTTCTCAATTCCCATTGTAAATCAAGTTTTATGAGTCTTGTGCTCCTGCAATTAACTGATAAGTACTCTTTACCCGTATATAAAATCTTTTAATTGATCCTAATACACCTCTGACTGAACAGATGAAAATCTACCCAGCCTCAGTGGCCTCATCTACACAACAGTTACAACATGGCTATAACCTACCTGTCTTACAATACCAAATACATTTGGTTCGGCATGTGTACAGTGTTCACTTAGTATGATTATATGATTACTTGGTCTTGTCAAATCAAAGTCCATGCTGCACGTTTAGAATACAAACCAAGTTATAACTGAATTTCCCAGTCTGGTTTTTACTGTAGTGTACACAGAGCTCACTTCAAGATTTTGCCGCTCTTGAAAACCCAAGAAAGTACATTTGATTTATTTTAACAATTCTTTCTTTTCTCTTTTGTATGAATTAAGGAATGGGAGTAGAAGTTAGAAAGTGCAGACTAACTGCTTCTATTTATTTATAGTGAGAAACCACTTTTAACATTCTGCAGAGTTTTTCCAGCAAGTTAATACTTATCAGCATATCCCTTTTCTGGCTTTTTATTTTGTGTCAATCTTATACTTCGCAGATGGGAATGAATTCTTTTAACTGAAGTATTATCCAAAGGCTGGCCCAAAAGAGACATTTAGAAATGTGTGTTTCTGGAACAGGTTGAAAAAACAACAATTAATTACAATTGTCAACAGCAACTACAGAGTGCATTCAGTCAGAAAAGATAAAATTCAGGAATGTTAATAATATGGAATATACAGCATAACACAAGCTGGACCTTCCCCAAAATATTTTTAATATAGAACCCATAGTTCAGTGTGCCTAACATTAGACTGTAAAAACACAGTTACAGAACTGTCCACTGCCAGTGACAAAAACTGTATCTTCTCTCACAGATGATATTGCTGCACTAACAGTGTAGTTTGCCTCCAGTGACCCACACATTTATATAAAATAGTTTTAATGGGGTTTACTAAATGTTGACTCCTTTCCTCTCTACGCACTCTTTCCAAGATAAATAAAAGCAGCTACAATATATGTACATCACTTCAATGTCAAAATATTTTCGTGTCCAATACTATTAAAACTACCATTACAATTTTTTTTTAAAAAAATCAAGGCCTTTTACATGAAATATCATGTTTGACACTTCTTGTTAAAGAAAATGAGAACTACCATTGCCCTTTTTAAGATATGGATGTAAATGGAGTGAAATAAAGTGCAGCAACAAAAACTTGATACAAAGACCTCATTAATTGTCCAGGTAAGAACTACCTGAACCATTAGACAATATTTATATGATGGAATGAAGAAATCATTATCAGAATAATCAAAGAGCCAAAAAGTGTCCAAAACACAAGCTTTCCCTAAATGGTAGTGTGTATTGATAACATATCTGAGAAACACTCAACTAATATATAAACTCCTGCCATCCATAGATTCACAGACTCTAGGACTGGAAAGGACCTTGAAAGGTCATCGAGTCCAGTCCCCTCCCCCAATGGCAGAACCAAATACTGTCTAGACCATCCCTGATAGACATTTATCTAACCTACTCTTAAATATCTCCAGAGATGGAGATTCCACAATCTCCCTAGGCAGTTTATTCCAATGTTTAACCACCCTGACAGTTAGGAAGTTTTTCCTAATGTCCAACCTAAACCTCCTTTGCTGCAGTTTAAGCCCATTGCTTCTTGTTCTATACTCAGAGGCTAAGATGAACAAGTTTTCTCTCACCTCCTTATGACACCCTTTTAGATACCTGAAAACTGCTATCATGTCCCCTTCTCAGTCTTCTCTTTTCCAAATTAAACAAACCCAATTCTTTCAGCCTTCCTTCATAGGTCATGTTCTCTAGGCCTTTAATCACTCTTGCTGCTCTTCTCTGGACCCTCTCCAATTTCTCCTCATCTTTCTTGAAATGCGATGCCCAGAACTGGACACAATACAATCCAGAGTAAGCAAAACACATTGCTGAAACAGACTAAAGAGGTATAACAGAATTATCTTCTTGAATTCTCCATATAACTATCTTTTTTAGAACTCTTAATATTTCAAAAAGGTATGGCTTCGCAGAAGCTCAAGTACTATACCATGAGACGTTAATTTTCTTTGGTTCCTTAATATTACAAATTTTACTAAAATAGATTTCCATTGAAGCATAGCTTCCTGGATAACCTACGTACAGAGGAATGAGGGGCTAATAGTTTTGAGTAGTCCAAAGTATATTTAGCAGACCTCCAGAGCTGGCAAACTATAATTAAAAAAGATAACTAGATTTTGGATTCTTCTCTCTATACCAAACAGTTCTGGGCAATATCTTTGGGCCAGTATAGCCAACTTCCATAAAACCCTGCACTTACAATCAAGGTTAGCATTATGGCTTGATCATTCAGTAGTTGTTAGTAACAATTATAACCTGACTCTTTAAAAGAAAGGGACTGTAGTATGTTATCACTCATAAAAGTAAAATAGAGGACATACAATCTATTAGTCATCAGTGTGAACTATGTTACTGTGCTGTCTCGGAGTGCTAACTCGTTCAGGATATACATTATTTCATGACTTCTGTGAATAGCAAATATAATTTTCACAGAATTTTTGGGAAACTATTTACTGCAGTAAGATGACAAAACTTTTTAGAGGTATTTCACTTGGTTTTGCCTTTGAAACATATCTCTTTGGCTCAAAAGTTTGAGTATAATATCTTATTTTTGTCCAGCTAAAAGAAAACTACTTTGGTACACTTTTCCTCCAAGACCTGTGAGTGTGTATATACACACACACTATATTATATATAACACACACACAGGTCTTGGAGGAAATATCTGTGTTACTTGGTCACCACTACAGGTGGAAGTTCTACCATTATTTGTTTTCCTAGCTTGGAACCTTCCTTGACATTCTTCCTCTAATCTTTAACTCCATTATAAACCAACATTAAACTTTTCCAACAATTCCTTTCTTAGTTTAGAACAAAAACTGCTGAGCAGTTTTAATGGTATAGTAGTCTAAGGTCTCAAGAATTTTAATAATAATGCTCTTTGCATAAAAGAGAGAGGAAAGGAGCCACAAGACATACGGACTCCATCCTACAATCCTGGTTTACACTAACAGATCTGATCATAACAGTGGGACTATAGCATCCTTGTGTTCATTTTCAGTCTTTGTAATGAACCTAATGCACATTAAAGGTTTATTTTGGTTGTTTTGAAACTAACTTATTTCTGAATTATACAAAAAAGTGAAAAATGTGTAAGGAAAGAGAGCTTTGCATTGGGTGTTTAACGTTTATCAACACTAGAATCTTAACACTTCTTAATCAATGTTTAGTGTAGTGGTCACGTAAAATTTCCTACACCTCAAGCTTCCTCTTAACTCGATGCAAAGAAAGGTTTACATGATGGTTGCACAATGTTTTCTACTAGGATGCTTCTAACATTTAATGCAGAAAACCATTTAATGCAGTACATGAAGTTTTCATTAATAACCCAGTATAAAATTCTATAATGTTCCAGTTGTGGTTGGGTCTTCAACCACTTTCTCATAATATTGGTGATATCAGCAGCCTGCATTCTCAATTTGGACTGTGGACATTATTCATTTTAGGGAGATGTTTTTTATTGGACCAACTTCTGTTGGCGAAAGTGACAAGCTTTCAAGCTGTTTGCTCAAAAGCTTGTCACTTTTGCCAATAGAAGTTGGTCCAATAAAAAAAATTACCTCACCCACCTCATCTCTCTAATTTCCTGAGACCAACATAGTTACAACAACACTGCAAACAACTATGCATTTTGTCTGTCAATTGGTTGTTTGTCTCATCTTCTTTCTATCCCTCTCTGGTCCTTCCACTGCCATTGGAACACTGTCAACCCTCTGTGGCCCTCTAGCCTTCCCTCCTACTTTCCCTTTCTTCCCCACTCATACAGATACCACTTTTTCCTTTCCTTCCCTTTCTACTTCCTTTGTCAAATTCCACTTACTCCATTCCTATAATAAAAATAAATTATTTGGAACTACTTCAGCAGAACTATACAGTGGGAACACACGCCTGCTATTTTTTTTTCTAACTATTGTTTGCAAGGTCTACTTGTTGAGTCTTGTTTCAGATAAAACTTAAGGTGTTCAGAGCAGAGACCATGTGTAAATGTGTATTTGCAAAGCAGCTACCACAAAGGAACCAGGCTCTTCATGTTCTAATACAATATAAACAACAGGTTTGAGGTGATCGGGTTTTATCTTCTGGCCTGGGAGCAACAAATCCTTTTGCACACAGCCCACTGTTCACCCATAAAATAGCAGGTGACTGAGAGGTGAAAGACCTCATGTGACAAATCTGCCAATAGTTCATGCCTTTAATGCCCTTTATAAGGATATCATCAATAATTTGGTCCTAACCAGCAGCCACGCTGTCCGATGGGCAAAAGAGGAAGGAGAGGGTTCAGAAAGGAGAAGGGAGATATTTGGTAAAAGAGAGGAGGAATGAGTCTCCACAGCACAGCAAAGGCGTAGTTTGGGGACAGGCAGCGGGGCGTTGCTCCCTCAAACAGCAAACCTCCGGCTGGCACGGAATTTACCTCCTCCATGCATGCCCCACTGTCCTGACTGGAGCCCCCATACAAAAATCAAACTACGCCTACGCAGCAACGTTTTTAAATAAAATACCAACAGGACCAGATGCTCTGGAGACGTGTGGGTCTGAGCCCCAAGCAGGAGTCACTCGTGGCAGGAATGGGATAGCGGCGTCCAGGGGGAGCAACTCCAGAGACTGAGAATCCACTCGCGGCCCAACCCTACAATCTCCCCGCAGCCCCAGGAAGCTCTAACTCGGCGCACTCGGGCCCCGCCGGGAAAGCTTCTGTCTCCAAACCACGGAGCCGCCGCCGCCACCCCCCTCCGGCCGGCCACCCATCCTCGCCCCCGTCCCAGTCCAGCCTGGCCTCACCAGCTCTTTCTCGCCGCCTGAGCTCGGGTCGGGTTGGGCTCAGCGACCCGGAACATGAACCCGGCGCCTCCCCCGGCCGCTCCCCGGGGAAGCTGATGCCGCTTCGCAGAGACTTGGGGAGGCGGCCGAAGCCGGGCGAGCGAGAACGGGTGTCAGGATCGCTCTTTGCCCGCGCCTCACTCCCCCATTATAGGAGCCCGGAAGCGGCTGCAGCACTGGCAGGAAGTAGGACCCAACCATCCGCCATGCCTTCCCCGCCTGCGGTCCGCTGCCGAGAGGGAGCTCGGATGGTACGGCCCATAGCTGGGGGTCTCGCTCACCAGTTCCCCTCACCCCAGCACTCTTCCGTGTCCTACCTCCCCGACCCCATTCTGGCGGGGCCTGTAGGGAGGAATTACCTCCCCCTCAGCCAGGTGGTACGGTCTGGTTGCCATGGTGACGGCCTGTACACCATCAGGGCAGGGGGAACATGGCCACTTTGGCCAGGCTACGAGGGAGGCTGCCAGGCCAGAGGGAGGAATATTTCCATAGGAACAGGTAACGGGCCCGCTGCCCCCGCCCCCGCGGGTCTGCATTGGCCTCATAGTACTTCCTTTCTGGGGAGGAGCATTGGTAAGAGCCAGGGCAGCGCACTGGGATGGGACACAGGTTCTCCAAATGATGGTGGCACCTTGCAAGATCACCCCCATGGCACGTCCCCAGGTCACCACATTGCACCAGCGCAGTGTTGCATTGTCACTGGGACATTGCCATGTCCAGTTAGCACTGTCATTGCTTAATAGTTATATTCCCCTAGCGCTCTTAAACCCCAATTAGAATCAGGACCCCCTGGTGCTAGGCACAGAATAAAAGGTAGTCTGTGCCCCAAAGAGCCCACAGTTATCATGCCATATGAAAATGTTGACATATCATGTCAGGTATATTACCACACTGCACCAAAGCAAGATTATTATCAAAATGTTGCTAGGTTGAATAAAAATCCCATTGTGGCACAGCAAAATAGTCTTCCCGGGGGAACCCTTTTTTGTCACCTAGTGTTCATAAGCTCAGAAAGTGATTCTTAGGGCAATCCCTTGTAGAAACCAAAGGCAATAGTAATTCTGCTTATTAAGGAGAGTGTTGTTATTACCACAAAAATGGTGTCCCAAATCCTTCACTAAAATAATGTATATAATTAACAGCTCGAAATTAGCATCCACTTCTGGAGTTTCCTGAGCATTTTATACAACACACTATTTAAATGGTAAGTTCCATAGAGAAGAGAATAATGTCTCATCCAGAGCTAAGCAAAATATTGGTGCTTAAATAATTACCTCTTTTGTCAAGGGATTTCATAGATTTTTAAGGCTCAAAGGGGCCACTGTGACAATCTATTCTGACTTCCAGTACAACAGGGGCTATAAAACTTCACCCAGTAATTTCAGCCTGAAGCCCATAACTTCTATTTGAGCTATCATTATTTTTTAGAAAGATATCCAGTCTTGTGATGGAGAATCCATTATGTCCCTAGATAAATTGGTGCAACAGTTAATAAGCATCATTGTTCAAAAAATGTACTTTATGTCTAGTCTGAATTTGTCTAGCTTCAGTTTCCAACCATTGGATCTTATTATGCCTTTTTCTGCTAAATTAAAAAGCTGTCTACTATCTGTACTCTGTCCCTTGTGTAGGGGCTTGTACACTGTGATCAAGTTACCTCTTAATGTTTCCTTGGATAAACTAAAGAGAGTGAGTTGCTTAAATCTTTCACTATAAGGCCTATTTTTCAAATCTCAGATAATTCTTATAGCTCTTTTCTGAAACCTTTCCAATTTGTCAATATGTTTTTTGAAGTGTGGATAACAGAACAGGGCACAGTACTCCATTCATGGTCTCCCTAATGCCATATATAGAGATAATACCACCTCCCTATGCCTGATAAAGAGATGTATGGAAAGGACAGTCTTTTACTTGCTAAAGGACAGTGTGTCAGTGGCAAGCCTGGAATAGAGTCCAGAATCCTGACTTGCAGTTCAAGCTGTAACCTCTGGACACACTCCTCACACACCTAAGTAGACAATTTACGTGCTTCTTACAGCTATAGCCAATTAAAAATGCAAAAACAATCACCCAGATTTGTGTTTTTGACACATATATCTAATATATAAAAGGGATACAGAATTAATTATGTCCATCTTTTTGAGATTTTTAATAGGTGACAATATCAGATTTGTGTAATTTGCAGTGTTTGCTAAATATATTGATATGCTAATTACCTTGGTCTGCTGCTTCAAGACCTTTGTGTGGCTTCTATACACTCCTATTTCCTCTAAGAATTTCACAATTAAATCACTTTTGCAGATTCAGATCATAAGAGAGTCATAATTATATTGACTAGTGCCATAATATTGTGAGTTGAAATCAGTTTTGAGTGAAGTTATTCTGAATGTAGTCTGTGTTCAGAATACATTGTATTTGTATATGCAAAACACTGTAGGTAATCGAAGTGCATTAAGTAATATTTATTTTGTGTCTGCCTTGGTTTCATGTTATTGAAAGTTACTTGGAAGCATAAGTCACAATAAATGTTTGTGAATGGTGTAAAGATAACCCTTGACATTCCAACCGAGTGTGCAGTTTGAAAGGTGAAAACCAAACCCTAGCTCCAATTGTTATCTTTCTAGTGTTGGCAAGGGCTCTTCACTACCAAAAGATAAACATTACAAGAGAAAATAGAACAAAAGATACCATAACTCTCAAGCGACATACAGAGCCATGAAACCAGATCTAGTACAGTGGTGACAAGAAAGAGTGGAAAAGTAATATCTGTCTGATATGAAGATGTAAACAAGAAATTACCAGCTAGTACAATAAATTACATACCAACAGAACAGATCACGTTCAAAGAGCAAAACCTCATTGCAAACTTTAAATAAGGAGATTGTTCTAACCCACCTCAATGTACTGGGAGCAGCTTGGAGAAGCAATAAGAAAATAATTTACAAGGGTGATAGTAAATAATGAAAATGTGATTGTAATGCTTCAATAAAGATTAAAGTATGATTTCAAATAGTTTAGTTCAGCAATGTAATAATTGTTAATTGATACTTTATTGTGAAAAGATATAATTAAACAGAAACTAGAAATGATCTTTTAGCTGGTTTCTGCCCCTCAGCATTGAAACTGCCCTTAACAATGTTACTAATGCTGTTTTTCTGGCCAAGTAACACGTCTTCTTCCCCATTCTTATTGGTCTTGATCTGTCTTTTGCCTTTGTCAGAGTTATGGCTCTCCTAATAGACTGCCCCTCCCTTGTGTCTCTCTCTGGCACTATCTGTCTGAATGCTCCTTAAGAATCTCTGTTAGGGTCTTTGCACTTGGCCCTCTTCTCTTCTTTACAACTACCTTATACTGAGACTTCCTCATTTATCATACAGCTTCTACCATTAACAATTTTCAGACTTCTGTATCCTTTGATTTATCTGCCTATTCTCATCTCATATCTTCAGCTGCCTCACCAACATCTCTTCCTGGATGACCTGCCTCCACCAGAAATTGAAAACTGAATCCTTATCTTTCCCCCCAAACCTTCCTTGTCCTCCCCTCTTCATTACCATTGGCAATTCCATTAGATGCTGCGTTCCTTGGGCTTGCAACATCATCATACTTTTATACTCTTTTCTTCCCTTCACCCTCCCACTGCACACATTGATTCTATCTTTGAATCCTACCATTTTGCCCGCTACAACATCTCCAAAACTCACTCATATTTTGCATCATTCCTAATAATGATAATATGTTAAGCTGGTGGGTGGGAGGAAAGAAAGGTTTAAAAAGAACACAAGTTATCCTGTTAAGAAAAAATTTAGATGAAAAAATCTTTCTGACTTATTGTTTTGATTTTAAAGTAAACTACTGAGAATGCTAATCACAAAAAGATTATTTTGAAAAAATGTTTTCAGAGCTGTAGATGTGAAAACTGTAGTACTGCTGATGAACTGATAGTATCATCTTCATCTCACTGAACATTTCCCATGAAATAGCTGTTAAGCAATATGTGCCGAATATTTGAAAAGGTAGGGCTGTGATGTATGAAATGACAAATGATTTGACAAATGAGTTGCTCACCAGGTTGTCTAATTCTACCTTTTCTTCCAGAATCACCTATGTAGAAAATGTTTCAGCCTGAACTGGATTTTCAATAGTTATAGTAGATACTTTTAATTAAGATGACAACGATTTCCTAGCCCTTTTTTTTCACTGTATGCTGCTTCAGTACAGCTTTGGTAACATATTTAGAGTTTGATGTAACCTTATTGTAGTTAATGGGTCTTTCTATTGATTTTACTGTGCTATGGATCAGGCCCTTACTTTTACATAATTAATTCATTTAATAATCATTGTGATAATACTGATCATAGTGAATGTATTTGATATTCATGTCAATGTCATATTTTATGTACCTCTATAGGATTTCTATTGTAATTCAGCACTAATTAATACACCATTAAAATAAAGTGTTATCCACATTTTTCATTTATGGCATAAGAAATCTAGAAGTTCATAACATATTGGCATCATTGTTCAATATCAAATGTATCTGGGAACTATGTTTCTCAGGCATTAGAAAAAAGCACATAAAATAAATGTGTCAGCACATAAGTTACAACTCCTCTAACACTGCAGTAGCTTACCCAAAAAAATCTTTTTAATGTTTCCTTTATAAAAAACCAACAACAACAGGATCCATCTGGATTCCATCAACCAGGACGTTTTACATTTTTTTACATAAAATGTTTTTAGCCTTCTTTCTTCATCCTGCATGACTTCTGGTCTCCTATGTTACTTTATGTTCCCCTCCCAAGAATGTTAACAAAGATGCATAATCAGAATGCAAAATAACTTCATTTTTCCTGTAAATCTATATTTAGATTGTTTTATATTGTTTATAATAAAATCCTTAAAATAGAGCAGAGCCATTGCACTGTTGTCCTTGCAAGATTGGGGCTTTAATTATCTCTATACTATCTAATCAACATGGGATATTTTGTTTTGCATCATTCCTAATAATGATAATATGTTAAGCTGGTGGGTGGGAGGAAAGAAAGGTTTAAAAAGAACACAAGTTATCCTGTTAAGAAAAAATTTAGATGAAAAAATCTTTCTGACTTATTGTTTTGATTTTAAAGTAAACTACTGAGAATGCTAATCACAAAAAGATTATTTTGAAAAAATGTTTTCAGAGCTGTAGATGAATACAGAAAAGCAGAGCACAATGCTGCTGTACGAATCCAGAGCTGGTTTCGAGGATGCAGAGTCCGAGCATACATCAGGTATTATGATTTTTTTTCTATTTTAAACCATATTTTCAGTCACTGATAACGTTCCAAAATTCTCTCATATTATACTTAGCTTGTTCTCTCTCTCTGAAAGTGAATGTTTCTGTAAAATGTGAACAAAAACAATTTGTTTCTGTAAAATGTGAACAAAACCAATTTGTTCAATTTTGGTTTTTGAGTAGCATAAAAATATATACATTACCATTGCAAAAAATCCTTGTGACTTTTTTTAAAACTGTACAGCTAAAATTGCTGAGGTCCAAAAGTTGACAAATGGCATGGAAATAGCAGTTTTTTTAGAACACTCTTTCAGTATTCTAGGGATATCTGAGTTTGACTTGAAAAAAATGGAATGTTGTGCATCAAGAGTGCCTATTGTACAAACTTTTCTTCCTCAGATTTTGTGGATAATGTGAACAGAACTGTATGATGTGGCCTACTGAATAAAGCACTAGCCTATGACTTAAGAGACCAGGGTTCTATTGTTGGCTCTGACTTGCTAGGTATTATTGTTATTTGACAAATAGCATGTGATCATATAATTAAAAACTGAGGCCCTGGTTCTGCAAAGTGTTCCATACTTGGAAACAATGGAACTACGCACGTTTAAATTAGTCATTGTCTGACAATACCAAAAGAAGGACAGGAGACACTTGATATGGTTGCAATCAGGCTGCAACTTTATTATTAGATGTCTGGGACTACCCGGTAGATAATAGTGCAGGTAGCTCCATATCATGCAGTATCTACCCAGAAACATCTTTTCTATCCAGGTCCCCCAGCCGACCCATTGCTGGGACCTTAGCATCCTGCCCCCCTTGGTTAAGGTAGGCTATAAGAAAGGGGGGAGGTGTCAGTCATAGGCGTGCCATGCCAGTCATGCCTGCTGTATCAGTCATAGGAGCCCCAACACCTCCTCCCCAATTCCGCTCCTTTCACAAACCACATCCTTTTTAATTCCTTTGCCAAGCCATTTATCTGGTCACTGTATCCCTTTCTTATGGATTATCTGCACTGGACAGATGCCCCATACTTACATAATGAGTTGCAATATCAAAGCCTAACTCCCTTCCTAACTCACCACAAAAAGCCCTCCCTGAACCTGCTGCAAGGAAGGTGAAAAAAACTCGACTCCACCTAGGCCAATCTGGTGGTGAGGGAAAAATTCCTTTCCAGTCCCCCTACAAAGCAGTGACTAGCATGATGCCCATAGCAGGTCCTGACCATACCTGGTAATTTGTCACCTCAAGGTTAGTGAAGGTAGGTGCTGCTTTGCCTGGTGTGGGGGAAAGGAGCTTCTCTTGCCAGATTCACCCCCTTTCAATTCCTCAGTCCTTTCAGTCTCTGGGGATGAGTCAGCATCGCCATACTGACCCATTGCCCCTTTTACAGAAGCTTCTAAGCCCTTTTCCTAACCCCTATTAGGAAAGCACTATTCTCCATACCCTGGCAAGCTGGACAATGCCCCCACTTAAGGTGCAGTGCAGTCATATGCATAAATCTTTGCAGGATTTGGGGCTGTCTCATAATATATTAGGAAGCAAAGCAAAGTTGTTATACTAGCACCTAAGCTGGCTGGGAATTTTTTTTTCCCTTGGAGAAATATCAACAAAGCCAAAACATGTTTCCTTATTGTCAAATTTTTTACAACTCCCAAACTGAAAATTTTAGAAGTTTTTCAGTTTTCAACATTTTCCCATTTGGCCAAAAAACGTTCTGGACCATTCAGAAGTATTAACTGTATTCTCCATGAATTGTTTAACCAGTCACACAAACACCTATTCTTAAGTGTATTTTGTAATGCTTCATAATGAATAACTTTTATAAGATTAAATTTAAGTAAGTTTGCTGTAACCCACTTTTTGGAATAAGTATACATAACATACAGCATTGCCTAAAATCTTGGAAAAATCTTTCCAGTGTAACTTATAAATATATTATTCTTTCAGTGTGATCATTTGTAATCAAAATATTTTGTTTTAGGTATCTGAACAAAATGATGATTATTATCCAGAAATGGTGGAGAGGCTATCAAGGAAGAAAACACTTTAGAAAAATGGTGGAGGTAACAAATGAGTTTTACAATTATTTTAGATATTTTATCACTCAAATGATCAGCTGTTCATTAACTTGCCCCTGGTTCTAGTCCAAAAGTTTAGAGTTTAGGCGCTGATCCTGCATACACTTATGCATATTCTTAAGTTAACTACTATGAGTAGCTCCGTTGATTTCAATTGAACTATTCATGGTTATGAAGTTGAGCACATGCATTCCTGTCTGCAGGATTAGAGACTTAGGCTTCAATCCAGCAATGAGCTCTGCACTTGCAAAAGTCTGCCTGTGTTGAGCTAATTGCAGGAAACAGGCTTTCGGTTGGAAGTACTGTTTTCCTGACAGTACTCTTAATTCTGAAAAAAACAAGTTAATATCTCTACACATCACTATCCTGTGTTTTAGTGGTTTAAATTTCCTACTTAATGAACCTTGAAATATTTGAGGTTTTGCCTTGAGGCACACAGCAGATCACAGCCAATCTAATTTCCTTGATTGACTTGAAGATAGAAATGTATGATAGCACACTATCTTAAACCTCTGTTAAGAGGTTTAGAAAATGAAGAAGATGACAATTTGCTCTTAACATACAATGGTAAAATTTTTAATCAGTAGTTTGCATCACTAATTTACAAATTTATGTTAATAGTTTCTATTCCAATACTTTGTACTTTGTTCTTCATTTTTTCTTGACTAATTTTATTGAAGCCAAATTGCTGTTTTTCAATATAGAAATAAAAATACACAGAAAGGAAAAAAATGTAGAGTACTAAATAATAATAGTTCAGATACTGTTGACTTGTTCCCCACTGGTTGACCAGCTAGTTAGTCAGACTGAGTCATCCTTATTGGCCATGTTTTCAAGGAACTTCCTATCTTATTGCAATTTGTTTGTGCAAATTGAGTTCTCTTCTGAAAAGTGACTATGTGTGCTTAGTGGGACTTAAGTGGTATATAGTCACCCCCTGGTGAATGTTCTTAACAGTAAACAAAATTAGGGTTGGACTTATCTCAAAAACATATGCAGTAAAATTCTGAAGATGGCAATTTAATCTTGACATTCAAGAATCAGAATCAAGGAACAACAGTCTCTGTTTATGGCACCTGACCACAGACTTATTTTGAGGGCTTTAGTAGGGCACAGGCACATAGGCCTTATGTCGGCCCTCTGCACTCAGGTCAATGTCACTTTTTGTTCAGATCACCAGATCTACACAGGCAGATATCTCTGGACAGTCACATATTCAAATGTCAATCTCGTGGTAGACAATAATCAGTTTGTGGTTAAAATAGTAATGCCACCATCTGATGTTCAGTCATTTATATATATATATATATGTGGGAGGTGCGTTGAGAGTGGTGACACAGACTGACAAAGTTTCTGATGTAGAGCTCTCAAATGAGGCACAAAGGGAACAACACATCATCATTTTGCTGGGTGGGGACATGGAGGAGGAATTGCATCAGTGGTGCCCTGCACTATTGCCTTGCCTTTTGAGGCTGTTTGACCTCAGCTCTTAGTGGCCTGATTCTCTTTCTATTGTTTCTTTTCAAATAATTGCCCTGGCAATTCAGTTTTGCGACAAGAGTGAGTCTCTTTTGAATTAACACAAATTCCCTTCAGTCTGTCAGAATAACAAATGTTAGAAAAAATAAACCAGCTCTCCACCCTTTAAATTAATTGTATAGCGTCTGTGAAAGTTCTTAACAAATGAAAAGTGGTTTTAATTGTGGTTACTGTAACACACTTTGTTCAGGGCACATCATTTTCTAAGCCTCCCAGTTTATGTACTGAACTGGGCAGAAACAGTAACAATGATGGGAGAGAAAAGCTAGCAATGAGGGCAAGCAGGTATCTTGAAGCTGAGGTCAAGAAATTAGAAAATGGTAGGGAGCAGCAAAGCATCAGTCTGAAGGATGGATTTAGGAGGCAATTTCTCTCATGCACAAGATGAATTTGCTTCAAATGGAGACTTTTCAAATTACATGGGCTCTAGAGACTCAAGCTTCCCCTGAAGTTCTAGAAGGTGGTAGAGGACAAATAAAGGCAAAACCGACAGTATATTTAAAAGACAGGACAATAGGATTTACCATTCTAGGTCAGATCATCCATCCATCTTGTTTCTGGTAGTAGCCAATGCCAGATGATTCAAAGAGAAACAAAAATACCCCATAAGGCTTCTCAGTTGTACAGTGGTGAGCATGGAAGAACTTCACCCCCTCAGTATCTTATGTTGTACTTACCAGCAATTTGGCTGAGGAGGACTGGATTTGACAGCTTCTGGAGTTTGTCAGTACAACTTCTGAGTTAGCCATGTGACTTTCTGCAGAATGATGTCAGGTGCATCTTTCTCCCTATTAATCAGTAGGCTCCTTACTCACTGCTCGCACATATTTATGCCCTTGGATTTAGAAAATGAACTTGAGTCTTGTGTCTAAATTGTCTGTGCACTAGCATATTGTGCTACCTTTATTAAACCACTGGGCTGGCTCAACTTGGAATATTTCAAACAATGAAATGGTCTAGCAATTTAGGACAAATTTAAGTAAAAATAGTAGTAACATTTGTGTTAAACTCTTCTTAACAATTATCTTAACGACTCTAATGATAATTAAACAGGATGCGGTGGACATGATAATTGTTAGATAAAAAAATAATTGGTCACTTTAAAATTTGTCTGCTGATAATGACTAGATTGATATCAGTTGCCAGCAAACAAGGTAAAGCATATGCACAAAATACCCATGATTACTTGATAATAAATCATTTTAATTATTATATTCAAAATTGTGAAATGAAAGTAGCACTGATGCGGAAAATAACAAAAGCTCAGGCTCATCAGATCTGCTCTCCATATGTGCATCACTCTAGTATTTTCAGTTGTTAGTATTCCAGTGCACCTCCTTCATAGTGTCCAAATCCAGTAAATAAAGTTAACTGAGTTTATAACTTTATGGAGTCATCTGTCAAATTAGTTATGTATTTTTTAAAGATAAGTGTGATAGAAAAATATACATTTTTCTGACTATTTTTGTCAAGTTAAAAGTTCTAATTAACCTTTTGTGTTCATTCTGG